>NC_137463.1:105405103-105610298 GCF_964235325.1 Thermobia domestica | reverse complement strand
CACACGCCTCCTCTCTTCATCCTTATGCCTCCTCTCTTCATCACTAGCTTCTTCCTCTCTGTGGCTGCCATTAGAGTGTGATCCTTCCTCTTCTTCCACTTGCACTTCAACCTCAGCTTCACCTGGTTGACCCCCTACTTCTGGAAGTGCAATTGCTGGGGTTCCCCACCTCTGGAACTGGAGGATTCGCCACAAGCAATATACACTTCTAAAGAAGTTAGTCATAGGAGAGTCTTCTCGAGGAATGCCACTGAGATCGTAATCGGGCAAGTCCACGATTTGCCATGGCATTCCAATTCGAATCCTCTCAGAACTTATTAGGTAAGATAAGGACACTCCAAGGACCGAAGTCTCTGGAGTGGTCATTATCAACAAAATCTTGAGACCGCTGACACGCTGGGCCTCAGACATGTTGACAATGGCAAAGATGTTGTATGGCGAATAGCCATATAACATTCTCAGCCATGCTACAGACACTGGCTGCGAATGCAATGACATGACTGAGGTCGAAGTGTCAAGTATAGAACAGAAGCTCTCATCACTACTGTTGTCATATGAGTGCTAAATCAAAGAAAGAAAAACAGAGGTAAGTCACATAAAATGGACAACCATCAACAATACATTACTTTAAACACATTAGCAATTCTTGAGAAACCTAGTTGGAGCGCAATTATCAGTAATCGTCTCAGCCCATGAGCTGTTACCAGCCTGATAGCTTGAGCATGGTTTGGGCATCGGCTTCCGATGTGATTTTTCGGAGGTTAGAACCTCGTAATTCAAGTGACTCCCCAAATGTCTCACGATACTATATCAAAACCGAAAAACATGTACTTCCAACATAGATAGTAAATTTTAATTTTTCCGTAATATCTTGCTCAGGAGGGGGTTAAACCTCGAACTTTTTCCTTCATATATATATATATAGTGTTTCAATAAACAACACTTACAACGTTTGGGAGGTGATTCCCGAGACAAAAGAAAATTCATATGGACCTATGGAGAAAAGTCTTAGTTTTACAGCTAAAGCTGCCCAAAAGTATGGAAAAGCTATATTGCAACACTCGTTATTTCGAACACGAGAGACCGTGGAGTGGTGGTTCATACCAGTGTAAAGGAAGTTATGCATATGCATCCAAAATACATTATTCCAGTAATGTACAATGTGTGGGCAAGGGATTCCCTCATAACATAAATCCCAGACATGCTACCACCAGAATTTTTAGATATACTGTGACTTAAAAGGTGAGTCTACGTAGGGAAAAGGTAAGCTTTGACAACAATAAATACGGAATGCGTAAGCGGGACATCTGACGTATTAGGGAACGCCAGCTCCGTGGTTACTCGTGTTGAGAATAACGTACGCTGGGATGTGATATGCCACAGTATATTTCACGTTTTTTAATACGTAAAAGCGTCAAATGATATACTGTATCACTTTATGAACATTGATGGTGTTGTTTTGCGCACCCTATATACAGGCTATTTCAAAACAACACCGACAGTGTTTGGGAGGTGATTCCTGACACCAAAATAAGACAAAAAGTATATATCAAGCTGGTTGCACAAGTGCTTCCTTTCGTAGTTATAAGCTGCCGAAAACGTGAAAAAAAAAAAAAAAAAAAAAAAAACTTCAAAGCTCTATCGGGTCAAGACTTCATTTAGAAACTAGTATGTGCTCTACCCAAATATCCAAGTTTCAGAATCGTGCGGTACTTCTGCAACAATTTTTATAGAGGTAGTTGGTGAGCACTTCAAATTATATGCCGGTAGCTAAACTCCCTCTATAAAAATAGTTGCGTGAGTACCTTTGGATTCTGAAACATGTATTTTTGAATAGCGCACATATTAGTTCCTAGGTGAAGTCTTGATCTTACTACGGTAGGACCAATAGTTTTAGAGCTATGGATCTTTAAAGTTCATTCTTTTCACGTTTTCGGCAGCTTATAACTCCAAAAGGGAGCATTTGTTCATCCAGATTAGTCTATATTTTTTGTCTTATTTTGGTGTCAGGAATCACCTCCTAAACGTTGTCGGTGTTGTTTTGAAACATCCTGTATATAGAAATCACGCTAGTCCTGAAAGTATATGAAATAAAGTCCTTGAAGTTCCCTTCTCCCCGTTGATTTTATTCTGCGTATACCACTGGAAAAATATATTTAACAACTATACAGAATATAATAAATAAAATGTTTGAATAAGAAATAATATTCATATTAAATACAGTGAACCCTTGCGTCCTGAATTTAATCCGTTTCGTAAACTGTTTAAGAACTAAAATTATTTTTGCCATTTAAATTAATGTAAATATACACAATTGATGTGTTCAGGCCACAGAAACATGTTTTTGTTTTTATCTTTTTAAGCGTTTTTTTTTTTTTTTTTTTTTTGTGATGAAGGATATAAATGAAAATATTCTTAATTATCCTAAATTAGATATAATGAAGACTAAAATAATACAAAAAAATGCAAAGAAATTTTTGGACACAACACCCTGACAAATAATGTGTATGACAAATGCTTGAAAGCACTACTGATAGCATGGATACAAATGTGTGTTCGGGTGTGTGTTCATAGCCCGAAATATCATTCGTGAACCGATATGTGGACGAATAGAGGGAGTCGTGAACTGTGGTCCACTGTATTAAATAAACGAAATATTATTAAACAAACAAGTTTCGTGTGAAACTACGGTAGACTTCCAAATTATACAAATTTAATACTTAAACTTGAAGTAGTACCTCTATAACTACTGGTTCCAACAGAGGAATAAGATCAAAGATAAGACCTGTTCCTTGGACGCTGAATCCAGATCAAAAAGCCATTATTTGCTATCTATTACTGTTTTGCTTCTATGGTGATCAGCGTTGAAACCGGAAATAGTTGATTTTTACCACTTCCGATTTGAATAGAGAATTAACAGAAGTGATGGAACCTATTCTTGCACGTTGAAGCAATTGCAAAAAAACGCCTTTTTACCTTTTATCGTTTTTGCTCTATTGAAGTCAGTATTAAGACCGGAAGTACTAGTAATTTCAACCACTTGTGGTTTTGGTAGAGTGTTGTAGGTTGTGACGGTATGTTCTCTTAAGACGATGATCGATTACAGAAAACCTCTTGTTGCTGTTTCTTTACAATTTTTGTTCTATGGCAATCAACGTTGAAACAGGAAATGGTTAATTTGAACCTCTTCCGGTTTGAACGAATAGTTAAGGGAGGAGATAGAACGTATTCTTGGGACGCTGAAATGATTGGGAAAAAATGCTTCTTGATATCTCTTACCGTTTTTGTTCTGATATCTTTCGACAGACGGACAGAAAGAACTGTTGTATAAGACTCCGACATTTATGCACAGCATAGTATGGAAATCTGATAATTCGTTCATATAGAGCTACCTTTATTTTCGTAAATATTAAGATAAAAATTACAAGGTACTAAAGCAGTAGAAACTGATGCAGACATACCTCAGAAACAGTACTCCAGCTACCGGTACTACTACTAGAGTACCGTCTGTCTCCAGTGATAGCTTCCTCATGGTCTGTCAAATCCGGGTTATTGTTTTCTATCGTCATATCCAGGTAATCAATTGAGTGGAAACTCTCCGTTGAATTTGAACTATTCTCCTACAATAATAATAATAACGTAGAAAATTAATAATAATGTATATATATATATATATATATATATATATATATATATATATATATATATATATATATATATATATATATATATATATATATATATATATATATATATATACAATTCTACAGCGTTAACGTCTACTCAAAGTGTATACTCATTTTTTTTAAAGTTAATTTGTATTTATTTAAGATTTAAGTACGAGGTATCCCTATAAACTTTAACAAATACAGCTGCCTCCCTTTAAAATATAACCATAGTATAACAAAACTGGAAACACCTTTGTCTAAGCTTCCTGTTAGTTTGATGTAGTCTGTATCTGGATAAGCCTGCGACAAATGTATGTAGTGTGAAGTCATCGTACGAAACACGTGTAACGAAATAGAGCAACATTCTAACATTATGCTTTGTTACAAATTGGATAAATATTTTATTGAAACGTTGCAGATGTAGATACAAAAGTGTTGTGGATGATACTAGGTCACAACTCCATTGAACGTCAAGAAATGAGGTAAATATGGAGAAATATCGTTGAAATTTGATAAACATATAATTCCACAGCAATTGTCAACCATGTTCGAGATAAACAAAGAAAAGTTTTGGTTAATTTTAAGGAAGGACCTGAAAATGAGGAAGATGTGTGTTTGTTTTGCAAATGTCTCTGATTTTTTAACAGAACAGTAAAAAAAAAAAAAAAAAAAAAAAAAAAAAAAAAGCCAATAAGAAAGAATAATATGAGGATTCGGTGGCTACTGCAGTACAGGAGAACACCATTCTGAAGTACATTGTGGTGGGCGATCAAACCTGACATTCAAAACTTTTGTACAACGACATCACACTATGTGCATTTGTCGAACGTTTACTCAAATACAAATTGCACAAAACTGGTTTAAACAGGCACTAATAAAAAATCTTAGACAAAAGTATTTCCAGTGTTATTTTACTTTTTTTTAGGTTCAATTGAGTTGATTTTGAGTTTAACGATCCTTCCAGCAGCGAGGTTATATGAGACGGGACCTATTGATTAACGTGGAATCCGAACCACATGAGCTCCCGGCGGGAATCGAACTTGGGCCTCCCTTGCTTAAGTTCGAGTACCTTTATAGGCGCATCTCGTAATATTAAACCTTAGCCGTACCAATCACTTACATCCCTAATAAAGTACTTGGATATTTTAAAAATGCGAATAAGTAACTTAAAATAAATTTTAAAAACCTGACAATGAAACTTATCATATAATTACCTCTGTATAAACATCTATAAATTTCTATTTTATTTGTGGGGCCGCGTTGGCTCAGTGGTAGAGCGTTCATTTCTGGTGTTTGGGATCCCGGGTTTGATCCCAACTCCCGTGTGGATGAGTTTCATTGGGGTTCTCCCATTTCCTCCCACTTTCTTCATTACACCATTTTTATTCATTTCTCATCATCACCTTCTCCTTTAGCCTAGCCGGCATATCGTGAGACGTAAAACTCAAATATTTCATTTCATTTTTTTTATTTCATTAATATTTTTACCATTATAAATAAATAAATAAATAAAAATATATATTAATTAATCTTTAAGGTAACGTAGAAGAAAGAAATACAAGTGGCAACATTGAAGAAATTTAACAAGTTTGTTTTAAGAGAAAGTGCCTATGTTCAAATATATAAGAGAAAGAATTCATCTATTTTTCTGCTATACTCGTACACGAATTTTTAAATATTTGAATAGTAATTAAATATTCTAGAGCTCACTGATAGAACGCTCACCTCTGGTGAGACGAGACCCTGATTTGATCACAGAGTGTGTGAATTTATGGTGGACAGCATCATGTTTGTAGAGTTTCATGATGTTCTTCCGCATTTTCATTCCACCAGTTTTCTCATATTCATTCAGTTTCACTAATGATCCGTTTCCTTTAGCCTAAAGGGCATAATCATGGGACGTAAATTTAGTTTAATTTCCTATAATAATAATAATAATAATAATAATAATAATAATAATAATAATAATAATAATAATAATAATAATAATAATAATAATAATCCATTCTAAATTGAATAAGCAAAGACATGTATTTTTTAATAATTGGTTCATATGAAAGAAATCATTTCTAAATATTAAACAAAATTTCATTTATTTTCCTATCAAAATTTACAAGCTACCAAGGCAATAGAAACGTTGTGATAGGCAACAAAATCTCACAGAAAGAGTATCCAAATTAATGGAGTCATGAATTAAGTTCCGGGTATATGTATAATACGGATATCGGGGAAATTTTAGGTCTTCAGATTGACAATCGAGTTACGCAGACAAGCTGAGTTGAGTTGATTTTGAGTTTAACGCCCCTTTCAGTAGCGAGGCTATATGAGACGGGACCTACTGATTAACGTGAAATCCGAACCACATGAGCTCCCGCCGGGAACCGAACAAGGGTCTCCCACGCCAAAGGCGCGTACGCTAACCGCTTAGCCACGAAGGATCTCAAGCAGACAAGTTGAATAGTATGTATCATTTATTAAAAATAATAAAAAATGTATCACGAAAATCTATTTGACGATTCTAATTGATGTTTTAATTCTTAATATGCTATTAATTTATTTTAAGAATATCACAATAGTTAAGTTTATATATGTTTAATTATTGTAATAATCGCCACACACACACACACAAAATGAACCATATAAAGCAATTCTAAAGAAAGTTAAAATATCGCTTTCTACATTTCACCTTATTACTGTCATTAAATCACATATATTTATCTTTTATGAGGTTATTATCCAGATAAAAAGACTAATTTCTAATGCAACAATATTAAACAATGTTGAACAATTCAAGTATACTGACCTCGTGTTCACTGGTTCTGCGACAACTTACAGTAGCAAGCTGGAGATCCAGAACACAGGAACTGATATCAATCCTCGCTCTTCTTATAGTTTCCATCAGATATTCCTCTTCTGTGGCCAATCTCTGCTCCAAGTCCATTCCTCGGTTGACGAATTCGTCCACCTGAAAAAAGAAATAAATACACAATGTAAAGCTTTTTGTTTATAAAGTATAATATGGAGTGTCCACAAAGTTCTCTACCATTACAATGAAACATAGCTCGTAAACTATACGAGATAGAGACATGCGGTTTTGTACAACGTGTTCTATAAAGTAACCAAGAAAGTTCTGTCGCTTTTCGTGCAGGTCTGTGTTCCATGGCCCTCACACCGCGAGTTGAATGTTAATGGAGATAAGGCAAAGGTCAGTTATTGGTGTGGGTATATCCAACATACTACCGGGTTGTGACAGTTCACTTACACCGTGAACTTGCGTGAGAACAGAGTGAACATGGAACCTCCACAGTGCGTCATAAGGGCTTGTATGCTGTATGAGTTCAAATTAGGGTCAAACGTCGCTGCAGCGTAGCGGAAGATATGTCAGGCCTTTAGTGAGGGTGTCGTGACTACGCGGACAGTGCAGCGGTGGTTTAACAAGTTTAAGGACGGTGGCGAAACACTCGAAGACACACCACGGGCCGGAACACCAACACGTGTACAATATGAAGATCTTCAGGCAGCAATTGAGGCGAACAGTGGTCAGACATGTGAAGAACTGGGACCACAAATCAGTGTGAGTGGAGAAACCATTCGGCAGCTCCTCCTTCAACTTGGAAGGCACTGCAAGTTGGGTCGATGGGTCCCATATGATTTGACTCCTTGCCAGACAGCAACACGAGCAGACACTTGTTTCTTTACTGTCAAGTCTGAGGAAGGAAAAATTTCTGGGCAGGGTGTTGACATGTGATGAAAAGTGGGTCCTATACAAAGCTCCACGGTGCCGTCATTATTGGTTAGCATCCTATGAACCGGTTCCAAAACAGCCGAAATCAGCACTGCACCAGAAGGTCTTCTTGTGTGTTTAGTGGACTGCTCGCGGCATCGTGCACCGGTAACTGCTACCAGCTGGTCAGAGATCAATGTAACTGAGTACTGTCAGCAGTTGAGCCGTGTTCAAGAAAAACTCAAAACTCTGGAGCCAGCACTTCTGAATCGCAAAGGGATCCTCTTGTTACAGGACAACGCTAAGCCTCACGTGGCTAGGATGACCCGGAACACCATTCTGCGCCTTGGATGGGAAATACTATTGTATCCACCATATTCCTCGAACATTGCACCGTCCGATTATCACCTGTTCCATTCCTTGGACAATCCCTCAGAGAACGCCAGTTCAAATCCCTAGTAGAGGTGCAAAATGCACTTGGTATCTTCTTCGCTTCACGATCCACCAAATTCTACAGCGATGGCATCCATGGCCTTCCAGATAGTTAGCAGAAGGTCGTCGATGCTGATGGGAATTATTTTTGATCTTGCAGGTACATTTTAGGTGACATATCGGTTTGAAGGTGGTGAGTGAAAAAGCGACAGAACTTCCTTGGTTACCTTTATACATCTCTACAAAGTTTTATTGCCAATTACACTACTTCTACACGTGCCAATCAATTTGCCTTTAGGATATCGAGACGATATTCAAGCTCTATCCATATATGCTACAACATAGCAGCATCAACAAGTCAGTTAAGTTTTCGAGAACCGCAACAATCTGTGTACGAAATGCGGCAAGATCTGGAACAGGGGTTTCGTAGGCACTAACCTTGACCACCACAATCCGTCTCTCAGGGAAACGTCATTTCAAAAGGTTCCTAACATCTCGAGACCAATGAGGAGGTACTCCATCGTGTTGGAAGGTTATGTTTGGCCTTCAGTT
Organism: Thermobia domestica; assembly: GCF_964235325.1. Lineage (NCBI taxonomy): Eukaryota > Metazoa > Arthropoda > Insecta > Zygentoma > Lepismatidae > Thermobia > Thermobia domestica. The sequence continues at coordinate 105,601,922 of NC_137463.1, read as the reverse complement.
CCATCATCTGAGAGAGTAGGTGCTCATGCAACATATCATAGTAAGCTGCCCATGTAACCGTGTTCTCAGCAAAGAAAAAATGGACCGATTACTCTACCATACATAAGAGCACACCAAACTTTAAATTTTGGGCTAACACGAACATGTTCACGAATGACATACTAATGTTCGGAGCCTCATATCCGAACGACCAGAGCTGACATGTAACTCGAAAATTGAAAACATGGGCAAACGGCATGTAATATTGGTATACATCTCGTATTGTAAAATTTTTATTATACTGTATGTACTCTTTAGGGGAAGACAGATGTATGGTTTATGCCTATAAATGAATGATTTAATTATTGTCAGAGAAAATTGAACATGGAACGGGAGAAATGATTGCCAGAGTTCAGAAAGAGGTTCCATGAAACCACAATCAGTCAATAGATGACGTCACAAACATGCTTGGACTCTCTCAAGGATTAGTTGACGCTATCTATATATATAATCGGTATACGCGATACGGAATTACACGTGAAAATACACACGGTACTAACACTATCAGCCGTGAAGGAGTTGACCAGTCCAACTCCAAAGAGTCATTAGATCATGAAAAGATTTATATGAAGTCTGTGAGAAAGTATATTCTTTAAAAGTAAAAAATATACTTTCATATCAGTACATCTGTGCTGAAGTTATGTGTGAGCATGCTCACAGTGAAGTCGATTAATTACGATATTAACACTATCCATTGAGGAGTTTCATGGTTTAGCTCCGATGATTATCATCAAATCCTAATAAAAATTTATATAAAATAACCATGAGAACATACCTTTTTTAACCAAAAAGTAAATCAATAAAATAGTTGCATCTATGTCGACTTTATACGCGATCATACACACAATTATAGTGCGAAAACTCAGCCATTCAAAAGTTTCATGACCTAGTTCCGAAGAATATGATTAGATCCTCATGAAATTTATGTGGAACACCCGGGAAAGAATACTCTTTCAAACAAACAAACAAACAAAAACATTAAAGTCAGTGCATATGTGTCGAAGAATTATGCTTGATTATGCGCACAACACACACACATATATATATATATATATATATATATATATATAAATAGGTCGAATGAGAACATCATTTTGTTTTGAAGCGGCTATAAGGGTATGAGTTGAGTTGATTTTGAATTTAACGTCCCTTCCAGCAGCGAGGCTATACGAGACACGAACTACTGTTTAACGTGGAATCCGAACCACATGAGCTCTCGCTGGGGATCGAACCCGGGTCTCCCACGCCAAACATTAAGACATTCAAGATGCTATAGCTCAACTGATTTCAGAGTTAACCACAAATCATGACAACCTACCTTGACATAACTTGATGCATCTGTGACTTATAATTCAATATTGTTATGTTGCATGATCTCTAAATCCCAAATAATCTTATTACTTCAAAGTTACCTTCATTACTGAGAATGACTACTTGGTTTTCCTAACATTTAAGAACTTTTCAATAATTTGTCCCACATTAAAGAACTTCTCAATAATTTTCCTGATTTTCTCTAACAAAAATCAAATTCCCTCATATTCCCCGATTTTCTGAGTCAGTGGGAACCCTGTTATATATAGAAAGATTACTTCCATTACCTCTGTAGTGCGGGCATCCAACATCATTTTTTTTAAGTTACGAAGTATTGCTTAGTTTGTTAGGCTTTGTTAAATTTATCAAAGACGTAATCCCTTCCTACACCATCCCTAGGAAGTACTAGTAGTGTGTTAAACCCACAATATTCTTTTCAAGTTGTAAGACATGTGTAGATATATTTGTAGATGACAGTTTTTTTAAAAAAAATTCTGATACTATTCTGTAAATAAGCTGACGAAAATTAATTATACTGTGAATCAGCTAAGTCATTAAATGGATTCTAACCTGGTCTTGGACATTTCGTCTGCCTTCTTCTGGTTCTTGTAAAACATCCTGCAATCTTCTTCCTTCCGCTAGCAATGTGCGGGTAGACTCTTCGATCTGTCTGCGAGCAGACGCAAGAATTCTTATACACTCATACATTGTCCTATCTGTAAAGAAAGGCGATAACACGTTAGTTAGGGAAATTTTGTTCATTTTCGAACAACTTAGGAACGCAAATTAGATTTATATTTTGCGCGAGTAAAAGTCATGCAATCCAATGGATCGTGTTAATTAAAAAAAAAAAAAAAAAAAAAAAAAACTATCGGAATCTTATTTGCGCTCCTATGCTGAGTCTTATTTCTAGAGAAGTCTACCAGTATCTACAACATCCGTTAGTGACCTTTTTTTATTTTGCGTTATACCATTTGTTATAACACTCACTTTTTGTACAATACAACTGCTTGACTGATGACTCAAATGTTAATTTCATGTTGGTTTCATGACACCTTAAAGGTGCAGCAATATACTTTTGCGTGTCAGAAAATATCTGCTATTTGATTGTCCTTTTCGTTTTAAGAAATATTTATAAATAATTTAGTTCTGTTTTGAGATTATATACATTGTTTATTATTATTATTATTATTATTATTATTATTATTATTATTATTATTATTATTATTATTATTATTATTATTATTATTATTATTATTATTATTATTATTTTAATATAAAATAGAGGTATACTATTCCAGAAATAAATGTAAATAAAGATAACTTGTCTTTTTCCTTCTCTTTTAGAAATAATAGATTAAAATGTTACAGTAAAGTAACTGAAATGATGAACAATAATCTTACTTCATTTACAATTTAAACTTTAATGGATACTAGCAAATTGAAGGGCATATTAACAGTAGCTGAATTGTTAACAGTTTCTGTAGGGTAACTTTTTATTTATTTAGCAGCTGTTATTAGTTGATAATCGATAACGTTTTATTGATTTAGTAACTGTTATTATAAGTAGGTCAGTAACGGAATGTTTACTACATCTACTTTCTTCTTCATTTTGGTTTGTTGGGCTACATCCATAATTAACTATTTACTACTCACAATCTACGTTCGTATCTAATGGATGTATGCCCTCTAGAACCTGCATTATCTACAATACCATGAACTACTTTACTTGTCAATTTATTTTAATGCAGGCTTTGCAACGTTATCTACTTCACTCACAATGTACAACGAATTCAAGTCAAGAAACAATGTTAGAAAACTGTCTTTATATTAGTTGATTGTTCCGAAGCTATATGTTCCATTTTAGTGGTAAGGATATGTATAGTTTGTGTGGAGTCCCAACCATATGCATTAGTACACAAGAAAACGAAGTTGGGTCTTCCAACTAAAAGCGAAAACGCTAATTACTTCGTCATGAAGCACTTCTAATGGACTGTGGTTGCTCAGTGATAGAGAACTCACCTTTAGTGTATGAGATTCCTGGTTTGATCCCAGCTCACGCCAATTAGGCTTATTGATATGGTGGACAAACACCGTGTCACGGACGTTTCAGAGGTTCTCCCGTTTCCTCCTACTTTCTTCATTCCACTATCTTGTCTTTTATTATCATCACCGTCTAACTTAGTCTTGGAACATAATCGTGGGACATTATTAAAAAAATAAAAAGTAACGAAGTACCTCTAGTGTCTCCTCAAGAATCACATTAGACTATATTTCCAGTAGAAGCTACATAAAGCACAACAGTTTTCATATTGGAAACATAATTCTTTGTTTGAAATTTGGTTCGAACGGGGGAAAGTGCACCTAAAAAATCTTCAGTGAAGACAATTTACAAGTACATTTAAAAAAATGTTTTGGTAATTTTTACAGAGTTGTTCATGTAAAATACATAAATCGGCTTTTGATAAATTTAATGATTTCATTTATTTAATTATGTATTTTGGAACTTAAGTTTTAAGAGCGAACATTTACCGAAGAAATAAGGATAAAATATCCAAAAACTATCTATATTTCGACAGTATTTTTTAAATATTTTATATTTATTACCACTTTATTATATTTATTATTTTATTATTATATTAATTATTTTTTATTTATTATTATATTTATTATTTTATACTATTTTATAAAAACAAGATGTTTGACTTGAATTAACTGCACATGTAAGTCTACTGAATTCTAACTACGCTACTTGGCCAAAATGAAATATGTGGAAAGTCTGGAGAACATACAGCAGATGGCACAGTGCTAAGATGGACCAGCACTTCAGGAATTAACATTCTGATGGAAATCTGAGAACTGGAACAGCTTATTTCACTGAAAGCATTGATGGTTTGATTCGGAGACATCAGCATGGACTTGTAACGGAGACATTGGCTATCGAAGTCGATGAACTGGAACAATCAGAGGCAGTAGTTTTCGACGTTTGTGATAAATACCCCCCTCCCAGCTTTCGACGATCTTGACATGTAGCACCCTTTCGAACTTTCGACGATCGCGACTTTTACCCCCCTCCCATCATTATATTTCGTTTAGATAATTAATTAGAATTAAACTTAGTAATTAGAATTAAGCATACTAACTTATCAGAATTTAAGAATAGTAAACAATGAAATACAATATAAAAATCAAATTATAAATAAAAACAGTATACAAAATTTAAAATATCTAAAAATAAGGTTATTATATAATAAACAATATGTAAATTGTAAAATATCAAAAAATATAAACAAAATTATTATAAAGAATAAGTACTCAAAAAAACACATAATATAAAAATTATTAAAACATCCTTCCAAACACGGGTAAACAACGCACAAAAAATAATTACAAAAATACAAATAAACGAATAAAAATTTTGTATAAGGTGAAAAAATAACTATCATTAAAATATCATAAAGAAATATCAAAATTGGAAACATACCAGTTAAGAAGCATGGAGATTTCATTACTATAACACACAATTGTCGACGAAAGAAAATAACATGTGTCAAAGGAAAATTGTATATACACACACGAAAAAACATACAAATACTTTAAAACACACAAACAGAGTAATACGTACGTACATAAAATATAAAATTTTAAGTCTGAACGTATATCTGAAAAAAGATACATAAAACAAATACTGTATACAAAATTCAAAATTAAAAAGAACAATAGTTCAGGATATGATTTATTTTTTTTTTAAATGTAAAATCATGAATATCCAAGCGCATACTAATAGTGGAATAAAAAATGTATAAAATTTAATTATAAAAATGGTATAAGATAGGTAAAATGAACCAAAATATTGGTAATAAAGAAAAAAACAGAATGAAAAAAGTTTGAAATGTAAATATATATAAAAGTGCGTGAAAGAAATTATAAAAAATAAAACAATAACTGAAAAGAAACAGAGAAAGGTATGCATTATACATAAAAATACACAACTTCAGAGAAATAATTTATAATAAAGAGATTCAAGGCTATATTACTACACTTACTTCCATAAAAACTGAAAAAAAAGTGCTAAAGTTATACATCGGACTCAACTCAAGAAAGTATATGACTTCATAGGCACTAGAATTGTTACATTAAGAGAAAAGTCCTACATTATACACAAAATGAAATATAAATATATATATGACACAAAAAGCATACAAAATTATAACTATTATTATTTGTACATACATACAGGCCCCTAGCTAGGGAGGGGCTAGAGGGGACCTAAATTATTTTTTGCCCCCTCCAAAAATAACGCTGAAGAGAATTTTCAAACTGACTCAAAACTAGTGAAATTCTTGCAATTATTTTTACCAAATTAAATTCAACTTTGCGAATTCTACTTATTTCTGTGTTTCTTCCTAGATGCACCAACATTTTCCATTGCCTTTACCCATTTCAAGAATTTCAAGCCGTACCCTATTATTGCAACCATGACAAGCATCCAAGGATACCAGGCGCACTTCCAAACAACAGCATCATTGTTCACAACGTTAGTTGTAAATATTAATAAACTGTAACGTCTCGCTTACTTTGGAAGGTAGAAAAATGAGTGCAAACGTTGAATAAAACATATACTTCTATTTTGTATTAATATATTCTAAAATTGCTCTAATAATTATAATTTTGTTCTAATGTTTAAAAAATAAATACTTCAATTTTAATTATTAATATGAGACAAAGTACTTCACAAAGAGCTTGTATTAAGTGCACAAAAATGAAACAAAAAAATGTACGGTTTCGATAATATAAAAATAAAATACAGATTCTGTAAATAATAAATAAATAAATATACAATTTTATGGTGTTTTTTGATGTCTTTGTCATTGCCCTCTCAGTCTTCATTTCTGCCGCCCCCCCTTCCCCTATTAAATCAGGCTGGCTACGGGCCTGCATACATACATTAAAATATGTAAAAACATTAGGTTAAAATCTTAGAATTAGGTGAAACGTCTACCGAATATAAACAAATGAAACTTTATTATAGATAACATGAACAATTAAGGAAAATGTACCAGAAAACATGTAAAACTAGTATTATTGCATGCGTGTAAAGTATAAAGAAACACACACACAACATATAATCATAAAAATACACTAAAATGGAGAGAAATATAAATAAGATACAGAAATAGTGCAAATGTAATAAGTGGAAATAAATAAAAAATAATTCAGAAAAATTGACAGTAAGAAAAATTTTAAACAGGCATTAAAGAAATCAAACTTCATAAACACTTATTAGAAGTAAATACATACAGAAAATTAAAGCAAGAACTTACAAGAGACAGAAGATATGAACAAGGATACACAACTTGGAGATAATTGTAAAGCAATTACCATTTTACTGTTATTGTACCTTGTCCATGGTTCAAACACACAGTATATTCAAATATATATTTTTTAAGTTAAAATTACTCGAACAAAAGCAGCCTATCACACATGAATCAAAGTTTAAAAACGTTGTCTACTTAGATAATATAATATATATATGTACATTTACAGTGGATGTTTAATGAAGGAAGCATTAATAGGAGTTGGGAATTTCAAGATTGGAGGCAGACCATTAACAAGACCAGGTATGCATATGATACGTTATTATAGCTAGAACCGAAGAAGGACTACAAGAGATGATTAACAAAGTAGTTGACACTGGGAAAGTATATGGAATGGAAATCAATATCGACAAGTCGAAAATCATGAGGATATACCGAGGAAACGGCCCCTTACGGGTCAAAGTAGAACAAAGAGAACTTGAAGAGATCAGGTCAAGAATTGTCATAGCCAAAGAAGCATTCAACAAGAAAAAATCACTCTTAAATAGTAGGCTCAATATTGGACTTAGGGAGAAGTTGGTCAAGTGCTATACGTGGGGCATTGGACTGTATAGTTTAGACACTTGGACATTACAAAAGTTAGAGAAGAAATATTAATAGAGCTTCGAAATATGGTGTTGGAAGAAAATGAAGATAAAATGGACAGAGAAAGCAACATTAAAACGGATAGGAGAGAAGAGGATACTTCTAGCCAGCATCCTTGGTAAGAAGGTCAACTGGAGTAGACACATCTGGCGAAGAAACTGTCTTCTTCATACCGCCATAGAAGAAAAGATGAAAGAGAAACGAGGAATAGCAAGAAGAACACAACTGATCGATGATTTGAGAAACAGAATCAAATATTGGGAGTTAAAAGAAGAAGCTGAAAGTCGAATATTTTCAGGCTTAAATCTAAAATTGAAAAAAAAAAATAAATAAAGTAATTACTCCCAGGACCTACCGAAAGGCAGAATACTTAATAATAATAATATGTATATGCATATAGTGACCCTTAAGTCGATATACCCAACCACATTCTGAAAATTCCTTTATCATTAGAGTATTTCCAGGGTGCAAAATCGCATAGTAAATGTCAGAAATGATTCCCTTGCTATCTCTCATTATATCGGATATCTATAAATTAGACATGCTGCGAATATGTAGTTCAAACATGTAGTCGATCAATTAAAGAACATTTATACTGCGAATATATTTCTCGTACATATTGATAGACTTCATATGGTCGTAACATATATTACGAATATGTTCATTACAAAAACAATGTGCGTCTAATATATTTCCTTACTCGCAGTATCTTTGAACATTAAAAAGGTGTATATTCATGTCATGTTCAAAGTATTCATAGGCATGAAGTGAACGGAAGACATTATTCATATAATGCCCTTCAATGGGGTCGGAAATTTATTGTTTATATAATGTAAACAGAAATTATGTTTACATTACGCATAGTCATCAACAAAAGAAAATAGCATATCTTATATACAGATTGTATGTAAAACTATTATATTTTCTTTTGTTTCACACTAGAAGACATAGAACTCAAATCATAGGCGTGGGCATGGAATCAAGAGGAAGAGAGAGAGAGACAAATCATATTGTACAATTTAGACCATATATATATATATATATATATATATATATATATATATATATATATATATATATATATATATATATATATATATATGTAAAAATCACATGACATATAAAAACAATACAAAAAAATTAGTTCCTAGAAGTGACGTTATATAATAAACAATAAAAAATTTTAATATTCCTAAAAAAGTATTTAAAAATATTTTTCTTTTTAAAAATTGTATTACTTCTAGATTATTTCATTGCCTACTTATTTTTATTGGACACTACAACTCGAAGATGAACCCCATTTTCATATTCTTAACTTTCTACCAAAGGAAGATCTTTTTCTGTCATATCACGATATTGTGTCGTATCCAACTTTCCTTCAGTCATTTTATAATTCTTCCTACTATCTTTAGAAGTAGCAGCAGGTATAAAAGAAAAATTCAAATGAAAGAAGAGTTCCTTAAAAACACATCACAGTCAGGATATGGAAAAGCTGAATAAAATAAAATATCAACGATAACTTATAGGAATTTACATGGACATGTGTACCTCACGTTACATAACAAGAAAGCTCTAGCAGAGATAGAGGGAGACGCCAGTTATGTCGTTATTCAATAGAGAACTGGCAGCGGTCTTGGAACTCATGAAGGTGCTACGATATTCTACGAGGGGGAAGTGAAAAAGTAAAGGGACACCTGCAATTTCTCACACTAGGGTTTGGTATCACTGCTAGTATCCAGCACTGAATTAGTGTCGTCTGCAGCACTTCTATGCTAACATGTCACTTTTATTCCCGCATTAGTCGTTGGAGTATAGCAGACCGTTAAACATGGCAGCTCCATTGTCGATCTGCACCAAGGAAGAAATGAGGGCAGTGATTTGCTGTTTGTTTGCGGAAGGTGTTGAACCTGCGGAAATTATTCGTTGAATGCAAGCACAGAATGGTGACAGCTGTTTATCGTGAAGCAAGATCTACAAATGAGTAGAGCATTTCAAACAGGAAAGAACTTCTTTATGTGACGAGGAAAGATCAAGCAGCCCATCGATGTCAACGACTAACGATGAATCGACAGGCTAAAGTTTCGGAAAGCGTGTGCAAGGTGAGTCCCGAAAGAATTGTCAGCGCAGCGTAAGGCACAAAGATTGGAGATCTCTCGTAAACATTTGGCCCGTTATCATCGCGAGGGAGATGGATTTTTACAGCAAATCGTTACTGTACATCATCACGAACCGGAAAGTAATGCTGCGATCATGGTTTGGAAACATCCATTATCACCAGAAGTTAAGAAATTTAAACGTCAACCATCAACTAGTCATTGATGAGGTGCAAAATTGGTTACAGGTTCAACCTAAAAACTTGTTTCCGAGGGAATCAAAAAACGTGTGAAATGGTGGGAAAAGTACATTGAAGTGCAGGAAAATTATGTAGAAAAATAATGTATGTTTCAGTTTTACATCATTAAAATAAATGTACTTTTTCTCAAAAGTCCCTTTACTTTCTGTCTTCTCGTATAATAGCAAACAACATGCTGCAATACGACACACAACACTGATGAACTCCCATCTAAGACTGATTATTCTGCATGAAAAGATTGTGTCAAAGAAAACTGTTGGGAGCAGTTTCAGGTAGGTCATGAAAACTCGTCGGATGACACACTTCATTGCTCTCCCTAACACCTTGCGTGGGCTAAGGAACAAGTGCAGAAATATTGATAAGTTTGCTTTAAATTATAGATCTCACATTATACAGCCTCGTTGCTAATAAAATACGTAAATCAATGGAATCGTTGTCTGTGTCGAGGGCACCTACGACCCTTCAGATGGACACCTTAGCATAAGAAACAAACCAAAGTTGCTAGCTAGTAAGTTGGAATTCAAGAAAGCAGGTTATGACTTGCTTAGATCATTATTATCTTCCGTTCTATTTTCTATAATCTCATTTAAAATCCTACATTGCTTAAGTCCACAAGAATAACGGATGAAATGAACAATTATACAATGATGCCAGAAAGTGAAATGTTCACGTTGTGTTTGTTAGAATTAATTCTGAATACATCGTTTGTTATGTATACCGGAAATTTTAATGTTTACTGTCAAAGAATTCTTCAAACTAATAAATAGTTCACAACGTGTTGTTATACAATAAACGAGACACTTAACTTCAAACGAACTTGAATAATTTTAAAATATTATAACTCTAAACTGGATCTAGACTACTCATCAATAATTAATACAAAAAAAGTTAATCAAGAAATCCTTATGAATGTACGCTATTTATATCTTTTAAATTTGGTAAGAAATTCTAGAGTTTTCTTGTAATGAAAGATATATATTCTTCAACACTAATGCTGGAAATAATTCTTTCTAATATATTAACAAAAGCATCGCTAACATACGAAAATTTCACATTTTTAACTTTAAAATTATCTAATTCTATCTATTATTCATGAGTACAAATGCGAATTTTTTCTATAGATAAAAAAAAATGTTAAACCAATTTATTGTTTCTGAAATACTTAAGCTAGTTTTTACCTCTCCCTTCAATTTTCCAACTTCAGAAGCTTGCATACGCCTTTTGATTCATATTACATACAGATCGAACACTATGTCTTGAGTTCTGAGATACTAAAATCAAGGAAATTTATAAGCTGTTATGAACTAACGCCGCTTGATCGAAAATAAATAATAACGCCTAGGTACTGTCTTATTAATTTAGTTGTGTAATCATTTGCTATGATATTTCAGATATAATTTCTACCTTTTTCAGCGACCAAGATATTATGACGGCTGAAAAAAAAAGTAAACTAGATGACAATTTAAGACTACACAATATTGAAGAATTAAAATTTATCAAACAATAACACACATAAAAATATTTGAAAAGAAACTAGAAATACATTATAAAATTTCAACTTTAAGATATATATATATATAAGACAGAAAAATGAAAAACGAATGAAATTACATGCTATATTCTAAAACTAATTATCAACCTGTGGGTAAACTACTGTAAAATGAAAATAAATAAATAAATAACTTATCCAAAAAATCAAAATAAATGTAAAATACATAAATTGGAAATCGAAAACTTTAACTTACAAGTCACATCCAATCTGTTGGTTAGTGTGTACACCCTAAAGGAACAAATTAGGGCGCAAAATTTCAAAGGCAGACGCACTCGCCAATCCAAAAATGAACGAGGGTTGATTCCATTACTGGTGTGAGCCGCCGAAGGAGGAGAAAGTATGGATAATAGAGAGGGGAAAAAATTTGCGTCAGACTCAACAAATGTTTTCTTTCAACAATCGGCAAAATTTAGTGGAAGAAGATAAACTCCAAAGAGCTTACAACTGCACTTGTTTACTGTGGAAATGCAGTTTTATTTTTTGGAAAATTAAATAAAATTATTCTGAAACTAGTAACATAATGGATGTATAAACAAACTAGTGCAATGAGTGTTTATTCATTTGTTAGGGAAGTAATAAATTATACTTTTTGCTTTTATAATGAGTTCTCAGATCAGCAATTGAGGAGGGGAGGGAGAAAGAGTAGGGCTATTATTTTACGTTACACACTTTACCACTTACAAATCGCGAAGCGTACTATTTTACGTGAATGCAATCCTACTGAAAGCCACTTTTTTTTTTTCAAAAATTCTTTTATATTTTAAAGAAAATCAAGCATGAAAGTTGGTTCTTTTGGCCTAATTATGAAAGGGGGGGGGGGGATAATTGAAAGGAACTAAGACCATCGACTATGCAACCTTTCCTTAAATTTAACATTGCGTTCTCTCTGCAAGGATCCTTCCGTCTGGAAATCACTGGAAACTTCCCAGTGTTTCGGAGACAATTTTCACCTTGTCCACCGAGAACAAAAAATCAAAAACATAAACAACAGAAATACAGTAATAATTTTATAACTAATCATTAAAATCACTAACATTTTGTTTGGTCTACAGGAATTTTACTTTATGAAAAGAAAAAAAAAGAACATAAAACTAATTGAACTATCAACATACTGTCTACTTAACAGTTGTCTATCCAATAGAAAAGGAAATACAGACACTATCTACAACTTCTACATTTTTAATTTATACATCTAATGTATATGTAAGTCCAAGCTTGTAACATACACCGGTGGGTTAGGATTCCCGGCAATGACGGTGCTAGGTTTAATATCTTGGGGTGGCAAATGGAGGAGCAGAAAAAAATTTTGGAGAGCAGCTAATCTTTTGTATACCGAAAAAGGTAGTTTATATTACAGCATGTCTGGAGAGCAGTCGGGAACGGATGTAGTCACTAGGGGAGCGCCAGACTCCGTTGCCCCCCCTCTGGCGTCGTCACTAGTTCCCGGACTTTTCGAACGAAAAATACGATACTTGCATCTCTGTTGGTCCCATAATCAACAATATAAAACACTTAGCTAATTCTTAGAATTCAAATGATCTTTACAAAGTTTCTTCATTTTTTAATTTCATCAAATCCGAACACTAGATCGTAGTTGCGGTGGCTTTGTAGTAGAGCGCTCGCTTCTGGTGCGTGGGGCCTCTGGTTTGATCCCAGCCTGCTTCAACTGAACTTTATGATCGACAAACACCGTGTGTGTATTCTTTCGGATTCGGTATCCGTTTTCTTCTACTTTCTTCATTCTAGCATTTCATTCATTCTCATCATAATTTTTTCCCTTAACCTCAGTGCATAATCACGGGACTTTAAACTGGAAACTTCATTTTCATTTTTCGCATTCGTATTCGTTTTGTTTTACACTCTCCATTTTAAAAAAAGTTTGTGTGTAAATTGCAGCAATAGCAATCAAACAGAAAAATTTCTGATGTTCACTGCTTAATACTTGATTTGATTTGATTTTTCAGTTTAGCGTTTTCAACAGCGAGCCTATATGAGACATAGACTTACAGCTTAACGTGAGATCCGAACCACATCAGCTCTTGCTGAGAATCGAACCTGGGAGTTAAATGGGAGTTACAGTCATCCTGTATTTTTCAACATTTTTGGGTTTAAAATGTAAATTTCGATGAGCTGTACCCAATGGCAACACTTTTGATTTCTGAAACCAACAGCTTCAGAATCAAATTAGGAGTCAAAAATAAAAGGTGGGATCATTTGGAGAATGCGGACCAATGACTAACTGGGACAAAATGGGTGTCATTCGATTCGTATTCACACGTACATGAATAATTGATACCGGTATGCTATTTTTTTTCTCGAAAATTCAATATTGATCCGGAAAATTAACGAAAATCCAAGATCTAAAATTTCAGATTTTCGTTAATTTTCGTGGTCCAAATAGAAGTTTCGGGAAAATGGAATATCAGTTATTCATGTACGTGTAAATACGAATTGAATAACACCCATTTCGTCCAAGTCGGTCACTTGTCCCTGTTGCCCAAGTGGTCCTACTTTTTATTTTTGACCCCTAATTTGACCTTGAAGCGGTAGGTTCCAGTGGACACAACTCATCGAAAACTACATATTAAACCCAAAAAAAGTCGAAAAGTACGGGGCTACGGTAACTCCCTTTTAACCGAATCTGGGTCTTCTGCGATAAAGGCATGTATGCTAACCGCTTTGCCACAAGAGAGCTCACTGTTTTGTACAAATGCAAGAGTATTAAGCGATTCAAGGTCTTTTCTACACCTCAGAAACTGCAGATCTCATTAATTATGGGTATAATTACAATGATCAGCTTTTTCTATTACCTTCTATTCACCTTCTATCGTATCTTGTAGTTAGCGTCCCTAACTGCATAAGTAACTATCTTGCTTTTCTGAATTTATTCTTAGTTTTTTAAAGACCCCAATTTAGTGTATTTTTCACCTTCTATATTGAATTCCCCTGCCCGCGTCTTGCAATCCTAACGTAATCTTGACTTAGCCTATTCTATGAAGTTTTCACCTATTCGATATAAATTACCACCGAAACGAAATATAAAATAACCACTCCATTACACTAAAAGCCATAAATTAGGCCTAAATCTACAAATTAATATACAAAGAACACTAAGAAAATACGTAATGCATTTTCCGCTGAGTTATAGTTGTAAACCTGCAGCTAAGTTTTAATCCACAAAACTACTGAATCGACTATTAACTGATTAAATACAACTATCCACCTAGCAGAAAAGTTGGACTTGATATGTTACACTAATGTACAAAATGTTAATCATCTATATATTAGGCCTAAACTACCATGTAAGCCTAAGTTCTATACCTTTCTTTACTACTCAGCTAGCTCAACCTGACCTTTTTAATTAACTTGAAACTTTTTCCTTACCTTAATCTGAAGTCAAATTCATTTTTTTAAAAAAATCACACACAAATAAAAAATAGGTACTTCACTCACTGTCTTATACTGCCGCTTCCGCGTCCATTTTTACGCCGGCACAGCTCACCTAGCCGAATCACGAATATTGGTTTCTATAGTTTCAGAAATAAAAGAAAAACGATATCCGATATGTCCATTCTTGAATAATAATCGAAAGCTATCGAACAACAATGAAGCGCAATTTTTAAATAAAAAGAGTTAAAACCAATTGTAAACTAGCAAAGTATATAAAATAAAGTCTTTATTTCTTTGCTGGAGGCTGCTTATGTAGAAAGAATATAATCGGAGTTTCTGTTCATGTATGTAAAAAAAATCTTATTAAATCGGAACATTCATATACCGGGTGTATCAAAAGTACGGAGCCATCGACCAACTTCGTTATGAGTAAAGATAGAAAAAAATGAAAGAAAAGTTGGCTTGTGTATAGCCCTCTCCCCCCAGTTCTTTGTCACCGGAACTGGAAGTCACTACTACTACTACTACTACTATTACTACTACTACTACTACTACTATTACTACTACTACTACTACTACTATTGCTGCTGCTACTACTACTACTACTACTACTACTACCGGCCCGTGCAGGGCTCTGCTATGAAGTGGACTAATAAAATTGCGTATTTTTCCGAAAGAATTTGACGGTATTTCTTGGCTTGATACATATAGGCCCTATCCAAATAATGAAAGTTTTAATTGCCATTTTACAAGGCCCACACACGGTCCACGGTTTGCGCAAACAAGGCTGTTTGTGCAAACAGTTTGACCGTGTGTGGCGCTGTATGAACTGTTTGCGCAAACGTTTGTGCAAACATTTTCCACATCGAACTCGTTCGAAAATTGTTTACACGAACACGATGTTTGCGCAAACACGTGGACCATGTATGGGCATGTTTGTGCAAACACGAGCTTTATTTCCGAGTGGGAAGCCTAGTGTACAGACGCTTATTTCTTGCGCTATGGCGTCAATGAATAGGAATCAAGAATTCTGGCGAGAATTTATTGACCTTTATCGAAATTTACCTGAACTGTGGAAGGTAAAGAGTGAAGATTATAAAAAGAGGAATTTGAAAAATGTGGCATATGAGAAGTTATTGCACATTTCAGATGAGAAACGACATGGCCTTGAGTTGGCTTCACACGGCGTCCAATTGGCATTGAGCGGTGTTGACAGTTCGCGACAAGCAGTTATGTACGCTGTCTTCTCGCGCTACTGTGAATCTTGACAAAATCACAGGCGCTACTTAGAAATATTGTACTAGCACATTAACTGCTCACTTTACCAAGTAGAGAAAAGAATTACGAACAAATACGTGAAAACTACATCTTTCTATGTCAACTGGTTGTCATGATAGACGCTTTGAAAGCTTTCCATATAAAACAATTGGTAAAACGAGCGTTGAGTCCCGCGTCTAATTTCCATTGGATTTTGTTTCGATTTGCAAATAGAACTCACAACTTTTATTACAGGATAATCAGGGGTGTAGCCAGCAAGTTGTTCTAGGAGAACATTACTTTCAGGGGGAGGCAAGCTTTTCACATATTAAAAGCAGAACAAATTACCTCTTTCACAACACGAAAGCATTTTAACTCACCATACATACATACATACTATGCGCATATTATATTTTCACAATGCTTCCTTATCAAAAGACGGATCGTGACAGTACTGAAGTTAAAAACCGGAGTGTGAAAGATGAATCAATAAGCTATTCATAAGAAAATAAATGCTGTTTATAGCAGTCTGTTTATCTGACTTTGTGTTTATGTAGGTTAAAATACTAAAGAGGAAAAAAACTCGAAAAAATATTAACTCCGATATTATTATGCAATAATATAGTAGTGAGTTCACAGTGCACCCAGTTAGGGAAATGAGAATATAAAGCATATGATTAATTTTAGTTGATTCAATTAGGTACCGGTATAGAAACCGTATTGATGATGAATGATTTTTTTTTTAATTTTCATATTTTATTATAAAGGCCTTCATTTTCATTAACTGTTAAATAAGTTTATTAAACATATACCAGACGAACCTCATTTTGGAGCTGGAAATAGTTCGGAAAGACAGAGCCCCCCTTTCCCCCGTGGCTACATACCTTTGCAATCTTTGCAATCATCGTAAGAATAAAGCATAGGAAGTTTGTAATTTGTTTTGAAATTTACTTCAAGATAGACCCTTTCTTATTCGACAGAAGGAACGCAGTATGTTTTCTGTTTCTTTTTTTCTTTCACGTTCCACTGCCTTATTATGTGCGACTTTTAACACCAGTAGCGTAGCGTGATATTCCTAAAGGGGGATGCCAAAGTTAGTCATTTGTGCGATATAGTACCACTACATAGCTATTCCGAATGGAAATATAGGGTTATACAAAACTTAGGAGGAAGACCCCCTAATTGGAGGTCTAGTGGGGCATAGAGAAGCGAATGCGTGGATTACGTTAGAATTTAATAACCAATTGTCTCAGCTCCTTCTTGCCACTACCGTTGTGACGAGAAAACTAGGCCCCACTTTTGTATGAACATTGTTTCCAGTATCGTTCCCTTCATTTCTTTCTCGTGGGCGGCTTTTTTCTCCACATACCACACGCCAATCTCGTTCTTTCAAAATATATATATATATATATATATATATATATATATATATATATATATATATATATATATATATATATATATATATATATATATATATATATCGTCCCTAGAAATTTGTCATCTTGGATCCGGAACTCAGACGCCCGTTCGTGAATATGGGCCTGAGTGTATATATCATTTGAAGATGTAAATACAAAGTACTTAAACCAACTCTGGGGGCCTGTTTCTGTATCCAGATACTGAAGTCAAGGGCGCAAATCTGTTTTCAACGTTCGTGGGATGGGTAAGACTATTCCCATAATCCTTTCCTTTTTTTAACGATGTTCAAAATATTTATGAAGTTGAAAAAATGCTGTGGAGGATTAGGGGAGCAGAGTTGTCTATAACATCGGCAGGAGGGCACATTTTAAGGCTTATTGTGGGGGGAGGGGAGAAGATACTCATATTACAGTAGATGAATCAGATTTCTGAGGTAAACCTGTTGTACTCGTATATTATATACCAAATGATGTAGATGAAATAGTGGTACATATCATTATTACAACTCAGTGCCGTGAGCACATTCTGAAATTTGAATATATGCATAATAATAATTGACATGTTTCTACTTACGCATCCACAATGATCCACATTAAAATTTTAGGACATTTGTTTTATAACAATACAAATAATGACTTCCCCAAAACTATGAAAGAAAATCAATCAGGCCTATATTTGGCGCAACAATACTCTTATCTGAGCAAAATTATGATTACCACAATAGCATTATAGGAATTGTTACAGGAATTAAACAAATAGTTGAAAATAGACTACTAATAATTAATGACAATGAAATATTAAAGAATACGATTCTTTTATAAAAATGAAACAAGTCAAGTTCCTTTGTGGCAGAAGGATAGAAATCATCATCATCACAATCTCAAATCGGATTATTGGGGGGGGACAAGATTGTAGGGAACATGTTCCCCTTATGTCCCCGAGATTTGTGCCAGTGACTGAAGGGCCCTGGCACAATCTTTGCGAGTGACGGGGAGTGGTGGCTCTCTTGTCCTACCAGATCGGTGACCGTAATTCTACAGAATGCTTTAAATTTATGCCTGTGTCTGTGAGCTCCTTTACGATAAAGATTACAATTACGATGCATTTAGTTACGATTAAGGCATAACAATTTTAATACTATTATTTACATAACCGGCATGCTTCAAAAATGCGTTGAACTAACCATTTCCGTTTTGTTCTATTCCCTTTATATTAGGGCTCGTACGTTCTGTTCAGAAACTATAGCTTAGTTCAAAATATATACAGTTGGAAATACTTGAATATGCCAGCGTATATCTAAAGCAAATATTGGGTTGCAAGGGATGAGGAGGAGTGAGAAGGGAAGTATTGCGCATGCGCATTCAACAGAAAGCAGACGAAAACCCCGATGCTTTCAGTAGGCCTGGAAGCCCGAGGAAAATAGCATACGACAGGAGGAAAGACAGAAAATGTGCATCTGAGCGACGCGCATGCGCAGGTTCCTCTTGTCAAAGTAAGTCGAGAGAGTGCGCCAGAAGATTGCAGTGGAAATAATTGTGATAATTACAAGCAAAGAATTTATATATAGGCCCTAATGAAATACGTACTTTTTCTTATTAACAGGGGATGCCGGGCATACCGGCGTTCCCTTACGCTACGCCGCTGTTTAACACCCTCTTTTCTCCTCTATAAGGGAATCAAAAGCGTCAGGCGTCTGAATGGTGTCATAAATTATCGTAACCCAAAACAAACTCGAGCATATCGAGTTGCTTAGGAATCAGATGGATTACTTTCGTGCCACCTACACAAAGCCAAAGCGTGCTACTTGTTATGAAAACGGAGAAGGAAACAAAGGGGCTAGTTGTGTAGAATTCATCAGTGTCTCGTTGCTTTCTTTCGTGGTAGTTCGTTTATTCTCCAAAATTATAGTTGACAATGTCTTTAAGCAAACCGAGTACAGCAGAAGTTTTATTTTATGTCTTCCCTTTTTTCTTTTTCTTTCAAGTGCTACGAAGTCAAGCTCGAAGAATTATTTTTTGTGTTTACAGTTTTTGGAACCCATAAAAATAAATTTACAAGAGTCAGATTCAGACAAAGACGAAATAGTAACTGACATAGATGATAGTGAAAGTAGTGTTGAAGACAAGTGTTTAGCATTTTCACTGGAAAAGTTAACATGTAAGTAATTTAGTTGCTATATATACTTCTAGGATGCACAGTCAAAATTCTTGAGTTTGCTGGAATAGTACATCTACATTGTGAATAATGTTGCCAATGTATGTGTCATAATCAACCACTCTTTCATCCACACCCTCTTCTTTCTTTTTGGTTTCGCAGATATTTCCGCTTCCAAAGCACAAGCAATTACTATCGCTAAACAAGCTGCTTCAGTGGACTTGCTTACGCGATTAAACTCAAAATTGAACTGAAGTTTGTGCAAACAGTTGTATCGTGTGTGGCCGAGTGTTTACGCAAACACGATGTTTGCACAAACATGATGTTTGCGCAAACCGTGGACCGTGAGTGGGCCCTATAAAGTAACTTGTAACGCATTACATTTTTACAAGTAACTTACCCAACACTGGAATAGTGTAAGCAATTTATTCACAATTCAAGTTTACTTCCCAGTTCAGTTGAGTCGATTTTACTTTTAATCAGTGAGAAAGCATGTTAGAGAAGAGAAATACCATAACAGAATGTCGAGGATTGTTCATTAATTAGAACGCTTCACTAATTTAAATGTTGAATGAACACCAAAGATTTAAGGTAAGTTTTAAAATGCTGATTGTTAATAGATGGCAGAACATAATTCAAGGGAATTTTAATTTAAAGTTTAACAATTAATAAATTATTAAATATCATTAACCATAGTCTTCACTAACTGTTATAACGAAAGGCTTAATGAGGTATCTTTTCGTATCAGTTTCACCTTATTAGGGATGACCCTGCGTAGCATACTCGCTAACGTTCTCGACTTTGGTATCCGAGGTTCAACTCTCGCGAAGAAGGTTAACAGTTTTTTCAGGCCAGGAATTCAGGATACTTAGTTTGAGCTTTCCTCACTCACACTAGGCAAACACCGGGATGGTACTAACATACATATCCCAGGCCGCTTCTTTCCTTCTCATTCCTTTCTTTCTTCCCGGATAGTGTGTTCACCGAGGGACGTCATTCCTCATACGTGACGGGTTTAAGGGCGTAGACGCCTGTAATGCCTAAAAATATTTATGAAGTTGGATGGTCTGTTACTGTTAACAACAAACAATATATCTTTTATATCGTCATAAATATTAGTTTTTGTTGATTCCCTTGAAAACTATGCATGAGAATGTACCTTCGCATGTAATTTTGTTCGACGTAATAACACATATCAATTGATATGTGCCTCATATGTGGACTTTTTTTTAAATTAAATATATACACTTACAAGTAGTATGCGCACGACTGTTAGAAAATTGTGTGTCACTATTAGAAGTATGAGTGTCACTGTCAGGAATATGTAACTGTTAGGAGTATGTTTGTCACTGTTAGGAGTAAGCACGTGACTCTTAATGACACTGTTAGGAGTGTGCGTTTCACCGTTAGAAGTATGTATGCCACTAAAAGGACTATAGTTGGCACTGTTAGGAAGATGTGTGTTGCTGTTAGGAGTATATGTATCACTGTTAGGAGTCTTTGCTACTGTTAGAAGAATATATGCCACTGTTAGGAGTATGTTTGTCATTGTTAGGAATATATGTGTCTCTGTTAGGGTATGTTTGTCGCTGTTAAGAGTTTGTGTGTTTCTGTTAGAAGTATGTATACCACTTTTACGACTATGTGTATTAAAGTTAGGAATATGCATGCCATATTTAGAAGTATGTATGCCACTGTTACGAGAAAGTGTCATTGTTAGAGGTATATATGTCACTGTTCAGGGCCGGCGCTAGCAGTTTTGCCGCCCTGGGCGGTACTTTCAAATGCCGCCCCTTTAATCTGCAAACCTTATTTTGACAGAAGACGTTCAGGTATTAAGAAAAGTAAGATACTGTATTTAAAAACATGTATGAAAAGGAAAATTAAACAAAAAAATGACTACCTCTCTCGAATGCTTATGTAATATTTAAACGACTCCATACATGACACAATATTCAGTATGATCGATTTCGCTGTACGTGATATACAGAATGGCATACAGATTTTTTTATATATATATACTTTAGTCTGACTAAGAATTTTAATTTTTAAGCTTATTTTATATCAAAAGGTGTTTCCAATATAGCATAGAGCAAAAAGATAATATAGTGAATCAAATATTACAGCAAAAGTAATTAGCTTAAGACTTATTATGTACTAAAACACAATAGAAATACACAAATTTAACATACTTCAATTGAAAAAACTTTTCTTGCTTTGATATGAGCAAATTCCTTTATCACATTCGCGTAGTCCAATGTTTCAGCCAATTAATGTTCCATTGATATTATCACTAGACCACTTAAACGTGTTTGAGATATGGAAGAATGTGGATAGTTTTTAATAAGCTTAGAGTAAGTTTCGAAAAATTTCTTTCTCAACTTGCCACGGCTACTGGTAAGGTAAACAAAATCATAACTGCAACACTGACATAGGGAGCAAAGTCATATTCCTTAATTAATTTTAGTCTTTTTTGGTGAATTTTTAGGCTTAATTATAGCGGTTAATAGTTTCAGTCCGTCATTCAAATCACTGGGGATAATATCTTTCGAATCTTCGCGTATTAAAATGCAGGCACTTTTCAGACAAAAATTCAGGTGGCATATCGTTCAGATTACTTATATCGTAAAGAAAATCGAAATACTCGCAGTGATGTTTAAGTTGATCAAACCTTTCTCTTAAAGCTAACACAATCACGTCTAGAAGTTTGTAATAAAAATCGATCTTGTATTTTGTTATGTGCATCTTCAATAGCTTCATCCTCTGGCTCGTACTGAAATCATCTCTTTTTCTTTCGACTTCGAGCTTGCACTGCATTACCTATCCGTGGGTCATCCATATCTGATGCTGATGCCAACTCCATCACATCAACTAAGTAAAGTTCAACTTTACATAATTTCTGCTCCTCTCAAAGTACTTAGATATATTTTGAAGAAACCCGACTGCATCTAACACATGCGAATCAATGCTTTGGAGACTTTTGTTTACTATGTTTATGTGGAGTGAAAAGTCATACCAGATAACGAGTGAGCAAAGGTAAGTAAAGCCACGCAGCTGGTTTGCTATACACAGAGCATCATGGGCGATCATTCTATCTATCCTATTGTTGTTACTTATTTAAAGTAAGGTACCATAAACCTCTATTTGATATCTAAGTGGAGTCAGAGCATCAACTCGGCTCTCCCAAATTGTGGTGCTGAGTGGTATTAAAGTGAGGCTGCTAATATGTTTCTTTAGTATGTCCCAACGTTCAACTGACTCAGAAAAAAGTCATAAACTTTTTTTTTAACTATACAAAAAAAAAAAAAAAAAAATGAAACGGTGGACTGAGATGTTGTGACAGCATCGTTAACGACAAAGTTTAGTAAAGGAACATAGAAGGCTTGGGAATTTATTTTTGCTTTTCATATTGGAACTATTGTCACATCTTTGGCCTTCCATGTCTTCGATAGAAGTTCATTTCTTTTAGCTGTTTAATTATTACTTCTGTCAGTTCTAGACCAGTGATGTCTTTTACTGGTACGAAACCAAGAAAGTGTTCGCAAATTTTTACAAGCCATTCTCTATTCCTGTATGTAATTTGTACAAAACGAGCGATTTTTTGCTGTGTACCAGAAATATCTGGTGTACAGTCTAGCACTATAGTATAATATGTTGCAGCTCTCAACAAAAACAGTATTTTACTTTCAATTTACTTACTAAGAATTGGAATAAAATTTTTGTGGACAACTTTTCCTTACTAATTTATTTTGTCCTCCCATGGTTCTTTTAATGTGTTCGGCCATGACGCTGTAAAACTTGTATTGCTTAAATATAAAAATTATTATATATATAAATATATATATAGTTGATAAGATACGATAATGAACAATTTGTAAATTGGTTAAAAACTCGCTGCTAGAACCTAAATGTCTCTAGGTGCTGTAGGCTAGAACGCCTGTCTCAAATGGGAGTGTACATTTTGCGTACTTGGAGTGGAGCGTTAGAATATTGCTGGATAGAAAAAATATAAAAGACACTTGACAATCTTATCCGCCCTAGCTGAAAATCTTATCTACGCCGCTGCAAGGGAAATCTTGAACGAGATACCTGTGGCTAGTAGTTTGATAATTGGAAATGAGAGAGAATGCTCTGAATTTCCTGAGTGAGTATTTTCCTGAATGTGAGTGAAGTAAGTTTAATTACATTCTCAGGGAACACAATTTTATTTTTCCATGTGGCACTATTACGAAGCCTTATATTTTAATAGTATTCTTTTCTTTTTCAAATTTTGCCGCCCACTAAACATGCCGCCCTGGGCGGTGGCACGGCTCGACCCCCCCTCGCGCCGGCCCTGCACTGTTAGAACTTATTGTCACCGTTAGAAGTATGTGTGTTGCTATTAGAAGCATGTGTGTTACTATTAGGAGTATGTATGTAACTGTTATGAATATGCGTGTCACTGTTAGAAGTATATATGCTACTGTTAAGAATATGTTCGTCACTGTTAGGAGGAAGTGTGTCACTGTTGAAAGTGTGTATGTCACTGTTAAGAATATGTTTATCTCTGTTATTAAATTGTGTGCCGCTGTTAGGAGTTTATGTGTCACTTTGAATTACGTGTGTCACAATTTGAAGTATAGCTAAGTCTCAGTGTTAGATGTAGCCCTATGTATGTCGTCGTTTGAATACAAACAATAGATACAATGTGGTATTTAACAGTCTTTTTTTACATATACACTAAATAAATAAATAAATAAATAAATAAATAAATAAACGACCTGTTTCAACACAATTAAAGTCAACCAATTATTATTGAATTGGTTTCAAACGACATGCACCATAAATATTTTTTCTTAATTTTCTCGAAAACTATGCATGAAAATTGACTCACATCCAAACATCTCATTATATATATAAATAATAATTAATATATGTAGTCTTTGGATAACGTTATAGTAAATCAAGAAAATAACGTTTAAGAACTAATAATATATTTTGTACTATATCTCATTAGCCGTACTGTGTACTGTCATGCTACTAATATCATAACGGAAAGGTTGATGAGCGTATTTTCAGAATCAATTTCATATTAATAGGTGATGTGGTTATCGTACACTATCAATTTTTAAGTTTACAAAACCCTTTTTCTAAATATTCTCCAAAACTATGCATGAGGATTTATACTCACCCATATAATTTAGTTCAGTTCCATGAGGATTTGAAATACTTGGCGTATTAGGGACTCAAGTAGACTTTTGGTCATTTTCGACATATTTCATATTTAAGATCTCAACTCGAATCTTACTTCAGAGCTTAAAAAAAATCTCCAGATACTGCAAGTTACTCTTATAACGTTAAACAAGAAAATTAGGAAAACCAAATATGAACAAAAGATTATGATCTTGGTCAATAATTAGTTTTTGGATCAGAGTCCACAAAATTTTAGAGCCACCTCTAAATCGAGTTTTCGTTTTCTACAGAATAAACACATCACACTGAGTTAAGTGATAGTTTTGGTTTCACTACATTATATTTAGCTCTCCAGACAGTGCCTACAAGAAATTTTTTGGTGAAATATATAGGAGCTTTTTTGGGCCAATTGGATTTTGCTCGGATTCGCGCAACATAAACAATTTCGAAGGAAGCCTCGTTCACAAAGACAAAAATCCCGTAGACTGCGACTTTTGTGCGGGGAATTTGTTTTTGGCGAATATTCTTACTTCAAACTTAAGGTGCGACTATTATGCGAGGGCCACTATTACGCGAGTAAACACGGTAATAATATTGTATAAAACTTATTTTCCTCTTTCATTGTTAAGAATGAAATAACATCTTTGTTCACTTAATCCTCAATGGAAGTTTGATTCATTATCTATTAACCTCTTCACGGATATGGCATCGAATGATGCCATATATTTATCGGGAAAATTATTCAATTTTTTTCACGAAAAAGAGTGCGAACCGAAGTTAAGTAAAAGCAAGTGCTTCAGAATATTATTTTTACTTACCTTCAGTTCGCACTCTTCTTCGTGAAAAAAAAAAAAAAAAAAAAAAAAATCGGATTATTTTCCCGATAAATGTATGGCATCATTCGATGCCATATCCGTGAAGAGGTTAAATATAATAATAATAAGTCACTGTATAGAGAGAAGAGCCCGCCTAATGTTTTGGAGAATGAAATCTGTTTTACAAAAAAAGTAATTAATGAATAGTGAATGAAATAGACAGTGAAACCTTGGAATATTAACCTAATATGTTTCAGATCCTTATTGAAGTTCTGAAACATTTTCCTCCTCTAAAATAACGGAAACTGAATTAATCTGTTCCTGGATCCCATTAACTCGAATTTTCAATATAATTTTAACAGTAAACACACTGAATTGTAAGGTAAAGTATTTACAAATAAATTAACACTTGAATAAACACAAACTTTTAAAGACTAATGACGTAAATACTAATAATAAACTAAAATGTATGCCTAGGTATACTAAGAACTCAACAACGCAATGTGCAAGTGACCCGGGAGCAGGGGAAATGTATCCACAAACACACAGGAAAAGCCTGTTGGGTACTCGGATTCCAAGCAGCGTTCGTATTCCGGAGGTAGTTCACACTAGGTAATATTCATATATACAGTATAATGTACAGATTACGTAAGTGATTGAATTATTGTAAATGTTTTTGCTCCGCTTCAAAATACGTACATTGCTAAAATAAATTGAACTTGATGTCATTTGTTGGTGATTTAATCGCCTTTACTCTTATCTTATAGTATAGTAAAGAAGCCTAAAAGTCGTCAGAGACGCATAGAGCAAGGAGGAAATTTATTCACCTATATTATAAAGGGTGTTTGAAAAGTCTTGAATCATGATAAACTCTTTCGTTTTCATCTGCATCACCTGCACTACTATTTTATTGTGTTATTGTAAAAACAAGGGGCCGGTTTTGCGGTTAACACAGGCCTGGTGTTATCGATTTGATATCTGATATTGAAAGTTTGTATTAGTTTTTCATTATTTACTTGTGATCAAAGTTTAAAGCGGTGTATTTGACATTTATACCAAGTAACGAACAACGTATTATATTTCCTGTAATCTTTCAGGAAAGTAGTTTTCTGCGCGTATGAATTTTATAACACATACTGAGTAGAAATGCTGCTAACAATCATCCCTATGTTCACTATTTTCTTCCTCGTCCCCCACTGTATTTCGTTTCTCGTAACCACTTATAAATGATATATGTCACACTTGATTATCCTCCATATGAGTCACGTTCGTTGAGTAAAGAAAATGTTTTTGTTAAAGTAGTTGCTAGGCAACTGCATATAAAGCAACACCAATGGTGAGTTGATCTCAGAAGAGTGATCCTAGTAACAATCAATTCAGGGGTATCATTAAGAGAGGATAGAGGACAATTTCTACCCTTTTGAGTTTGAGAAACATTTTTAAAATCAACTGTATACTAATATGCTAATAAAGAATTTAAGAATGTTGCTTTCCTCCCTGTCCGAAGAAAAATTTGAAGTGACATAACTGAGCTGGTTGTTAATGGAATACTAAAGTCCATTACATTACTATAGAATGAATAATGGATATCATTTGGAACATGAAATACTTATGATTCCAGACTTTTGGGACATTTTATATGAATTTTTATTAACTTTATTGGAGTGCAATATATATCTTACTATGTTCATATGAACATGGATACTAGGAATCTTATTACGTCCCTGACGCTGACGAACATTAAATAAATTTTATTGGAATATAGGACAGAACAATCAAAATTTACTTTGCTTTTTATTCTTATAGGCTTAAGATATAAAATGTATCAAAGTCTCTGGCGACGCCCGTACTGTAATTTTGTTAGCAAAATAATGAAATATAGTTTTGGATATTTTCCTCCTTAGTTTTAACCGATCTGAATATAAAAGAAACGGAAATGTTTTCTGTTTACCCATTTTGTATATATTCATATCTACAAAGTCCATCTAAATAACTATATAAGCACTGGCTTGACAGCCATTCACAAGTTTGAGCCGCTTCAACGGCACCTGTTAGCGAGAAGCGGAATTAGTCCAGCCTATCGACGAGCACATGGCGCATCGTTCTGCTTCGAACAAGCGTATCAGGACCCTGGAAATTGAGGTGCACCGGTCGAGAATTGAACCTGAGACCATTCCGGTGTGAGTTCAACGCTCTAACCAGTAGAATGCAGAACCCCAACACAAAATTCATGTAACTTCTGTACTTTAATGCATTTAAATACCTGTTGTTGAAATACCGCTATCTTTGTGTGTGTGTGTTTTTTTAGCCTATTTATTTATGTGGGAAATTCTTTTTGTTTCTTTTGAAATGAACTAGATAGAATGTAGAATTTTAATTGTTACATTGCTTTATTCTTCAAATGTTTTTAAATGCCTCTCACCTCGTAAATATTAAATCTTTTCATATGTAACATATTGGTAATCAAACTTAAATTTAGCAATAGTAATTCCGGTAGAGATGGATCACTTTTTTTCTGGTTCCAATAACTCGAATAATTGAGCATGTGGAGCATGTTTTTCTGGAAGAAGTTCAAGAAAGAACTTTCTGTAATCATAATTAAAGGTTTTTAGGATCAAAAAAGATATATTTCTACCCGAAATTAAGCTTGAAAAAAAAAATGACTGACTAGTCCATCTATCCCATAATACTATGAGTTAGATGGACTATGCACTGTGGGAGTGATGGACCATATGCAGAAGCTAAACAATAAAGAAATAAGTAAATAACTTGATAAGTTTTGTCCTTAAATATGTAATATGTTATATTAATTAAGTAAATATTATACAGCTGCCAAGTTTTTACTGAAATCTAACATTGATCTAATATAATCTAATATTGATTAAACTAAGATAAACATATAGGAAATTTAAAAATGAACTTTATTTTTAACATGGAATCTAGAAAAGAAACATTTGCAAATGACAAAAATACGTAAGTTTAATGTTAAAAAAAAAAAAAAAGACATTGTACTGTAGTTTTAAATTTTACTACATAAATGATAAACATTCTCATATTTCGAGCAGTTATCATGTAACCAGCGTTCATACATAATACACTGTATCTTGTCGTCTTCTCTTCTTGTTTCATTATAATTTTCGCCGTATCCAACACACTCGTTTTCATCATATTCCTCCATATCATCACTGTTCACATATATTATAAATTGATCATCGTCGCTGGATGAAGATAAAGATATAATCGGAATTCTCTTCTTCTTGTTTCATGTCTCTCTCTCTCTTTTTTTTTTTTTTTTTTTTTTTTCAATTTGGTGCACTTAACCTTTCTCTTCCTGTTTCTCTGTAAAGTGATGTGTTCGTTCGAAGTGAGTACTTTTGCCATAACCTTGCTACTTTTCCTACCAGATTTCATTTACTTTAGAAAAGGGACTGGTGATATTGAATTCAATTTTTTAGAAGGAGTTTTAATGATGGTTTCATCTAGCATCTGATTTACGGTTTTATTTGGAGACTGAAGAAATTTGGTTTCGTTACTGTTTAGTCCTGATGTTCCTGGAGTCACTACACTTCCACTAGTAATCGTGTGCGTGGGTTTCCTCGGGGTTCTCCCGTTTCCTTCCACTTTCTTCATTCCCTCATTTCATTCATTTCCCATAATCACTGTCTCCTTTAGCCTAACCGGCATAACTGTGGGACGTAAAACTCAAAGATTTCATTTCATTTTCATTTCACTTTCACTAGTATTTTGTACCTCGCTTTGTAACTCAACACTAATAGATTTTGATGTGAGAAGGGGATCTGAAATTAGGAAAGTATACAGAGGGATGGCGTTACGGTTAAGAGGAACTATTGCTGTTGCCTTGAAAACAAATGTTAATTTTGTTAATAAAACTCAAATAGATTAAGAAATAAATTAGTGTAAACTCGTTTGTTTTAACTAAAATAATATTTTCATTTCTATCAAAGTAAAGTCTTCTTACTCATAAATGATCTTCCTAGGGTGAGATATCCGCAATATCGCTCTTTTTGTTTGGTATCGGTCTGTACCCCTTTTTTTCTGAGGTATGGGCTTTGGATCATCCTATCTTTGAGATAGGGGTGCCGCCCGGTCTAGATTGTGGGACGGATTGTACTCTCTAAATCTAGAAACCTTAAAATAACATAAAAATACTTAAAATAGCAGAAGAAAATGAAACATTAAAAGTGATTTTGTTCTACTCTCTTCCCGTCTCTCCCAGATATTACAAACAACAACTTTTGCACAATATAAGATTTATAAACCATTCACTACAAATCAAGTTAAAGCCCACAAGTCTACAAAATAAATATTGAAGCCAGTTGCATATAGCGTAAGGATAGGCAGACCACTTTCTTATGTTCTTTCTTTTCCTTTCCTAAATACCACTCTCTCACAATTGCAGTGGTTCATCTATCCCAAGAAGGGGAGGTCAGAAGAATAGTTTACTTGTAGCTTTAGAACGCGGGAAACTTCATTTCATTCATTAACATATTCTTTTATAATGAAATGCGCTAGTAAAAAACAAAAGCGAAGAAATCCACATCAAGAACTTTGAATATTGCTTTCAACGAAATGTGGTTAAAAAAAAGTTTTGATCTACCTGAAATGGAAAATTTCGTCTACTGAAGAAATGTGTGCACTTCAACTTCAGGAAAACACAGTGTCTAGCATACATCCTCCATAACACTATACCAATATTTACGCAGCACTCTGGTAGGTAGTTTACAATCTATGACCCTGGTTCGACTCATGCAGTTGATCCATCTCTATCGGACTTACCCTATATTAATTTTTTATATATAATATAAATTTATTTTGAGAAATCAAGGGACATTTATGAGTAACTAAACTTGAAGAAAAATCAGTAAAATCATACTATTTGAATTCCAATTCATTTAAAGGGAAACAGGAAAATAATTCACTATATAAGTCAATAAGCTAGAAAAGAAAGGTAACGTAGATACTCAGTAGCGTTAAGTGGGAAAGTTAGGCTATTCTCCATATCTCTGTTGTGAAATTTATGTATTGTATACATATTTTATCTAGTTTTTTTTTCTGTATTTATGGCAACTACGTTTATAAATATTTTATCTGACATTTTTCTCTCTTGTTTACAGATTGACAGTTCCGAAATGGAGGGTGAAAAAACGCCAAATGGACCAGATGGCCATACTTCTAATGGCCAAGACAATTTTGGAACTGCTGAGAGCAAGAAGTCTCTTCGACTACCTTCTTTCAGCGAGTGCGTTGGTAGTGCAATATATGTTATACGTAATGTGACTGTGGAGCCAGTGATGTTTTTCTACCTACTTTCTTTTACATTAACAGTTGTTATAGAAAATCAGTTTTATATTGACAAAGTATGCCTTTCTACTTTTAGTAGCAATAACACTGAAATTTGCGACAATTTGAAAAATGAGACATATTCAGAACAAGAAATTGAGGTTCAAAAGACAGTGTCTAATTTTCTAATGTTTAATAATCTTATTCGTCAAGTGCTTCCTGTAATAACAGGGTTTTTATTGGCCATTTGGACAGATCGTCACGGGCCAAAGACAGCGATGGTAGTGGGTATGATTGGGAAATCAGTTTATTTTGCAGGCTATATGTTAAATGCTTATTACATTCAGTGGCCAGTTGAATACATACTTCTTTGTGCAGCCTTGCCCCGTGCCATAGCCGGGTATGATATCAGTATTTTTATGGGTATGTACAGCTACATATCGGCCGTATCAACACCTTCAGATCGGACAATGAGAATAGCAATTTTGGAAAGCTCCCTTGTGATTACCCTTCCTCTAGGTATCTCTCTGGGATCTTATATTTTCACAGCCTCAGGAAGAAGTTACATAGTTTGCTTCTTTATTAGTTTCATTGTAAGTACAATAGGAGTGTTCTACACAGTGTTTGGTGTGAAAAATATAAAACGTTCCACCACAAACAACGAGGGAGAACGTTTTGCAGGCGAGAGAACTGGTTGCTGGGACATCCTTGTTGACTCCTTTAGGATAACTTTCCGGAGACGAAAAGGAAACAAAAGGATGTATATCATCATGCTTCTCATTGTGTCTTTGCTCAACAGTTCCATTTACGGTAACTATATTGTCAACCTATTAAACTCTTAGACAGTTCATTCGTAGTTTGTGTAATGTAGTTAGGTTAGTTTAGATTAGGTTAGGTTGTATAATGTAGTTTGTATTACTTCATGATGCAATATTACTTTGATGAATTGCTAAAAAGAAAAAGAACTATGAATTTCACAGTGTTTTTGAGTCTCCTTAAATACATATGTATCAAACATAAACTTCTCCACTGTGTTAGGAAGCAGATGTTGTATGTTGGAGTACCTGTATAGCTTCATGGTTAGGACCTTTTGGCGCAGGCCCAAACTCTCCAGAGTACGAAACTTCGAATGAGAAACCGAAATATAGCACGTAGTTCATTTTAGTATTAATACACACACACTGCAAAACATAATTTACTGTTTGAATAGCTTTGTCATCTTTTAGATGCAACTTTTGGTCATTGATTAACATGTCCAAAATTGTGCTGAATTGTCTCCCAGTGAACAAAAAATCTCTAGAATGTATTCTAAAACTGCTTGATTGAAACTTCTCTAAGAGTGTTGAAAATATGAATTAGAACATAAACATGATCTTCTAATATATTCAGTGAATATACGGGTTTGAAAGGACTTTTAAACAATGTCAAGACACTTTATAAATTTACAAGTTCGTACATCACTGGACACATCAGAAGTTCAGGTACATTTTGAACACTCTTAAGGCAATTACTATTAACTTCTGTTAGGATGAATTCTAGATATTTTTTGTTCACTGGTAGCACTTCAAAATATTCTTCCAATAGTCATTAAAAAAAAAAAGGTCAATCACTGATTTATTTTTGCAGTATAGTAGGGCGCATTCTTTATCACCTGCGTATTATAACAACACAAAGGAATATCATAATAAGAACATTTGAAATTAATCGATAGGCATATGGACATAGTTGGGGTGACATGCAGTTAGCTAATAGAATTCAATGGTATCTGTAAATGTTAACGACTCATAATTACAATTCACAATCAACTGCAACTTATTTTTTGTATCATAAATCTAAGATACACCAAGGTCATTTACCTGATATTCATTCAGTTACTCTCCACCTCCTTATATTTTGCATTAATCATGTAGAATTTAGAGCAAATATCACTCACTCTTTTGCTTTTAATCAAATATACATCTAATGATGTTTGAATTTTCATTTCAATTCTTGACCTTAATTTCCAGTAGTAAACTTCCCAAATGAAATATAATATGTTGTTTTCATTGATTTTCTGACTCACTTTGGAAATATTGTTTCTTGATGCTTTCAGTACAAAATACTCTCAAACTGACTGTATTTGGAACGGTGCATAAATGGAAATAATTGCATTTAATAATATATTTTATTACTCGCTGTGACATCATTTAGTGGCCATAAGTGCATTAACTTTCTTAAGAAGTTATTTTCAGAAATTTGTAATTATTATTAACGTTGTAAAATAATGTTTTCGGGATTAATAGTTTTGCAAAATAGCAACTACTCTTCTACATTACATTTTTTGATTCTTTCTTCTTCTAAAGATCTATCAACTGCAGTGATGCGAAAAGCTGACCCCAGCTAACTGGGAAAAAGACTCAAAAGAAGAAGTAGAAATTATAATTGTTTCTTCATTTTTTTAATTCATAAAACGACATGGATTCGTTCCAACAGTATAATTTCTTTTAATTCCTTAGCATTACTCCTTAACGTCTAGTATTGTTGTGTATTTTAACATAATTTTAAGTAATAGGTAGCTATCTAATTAATGTCTTCTACTGTGTAAGATATAAATGTTTTTCTTTTTCAGATGAAAATTCGATGACGTATTTGTACTTCCAGCGAAAATTTGCTTGGGGAACAGAGGAATATAGTAATTTCCAGGTGGTTAACACCAGTATATCTGTCTTTGGTATGATTTACTTTCTACTGAAAAACATTAACAGTATAATAAGTTCAGTTAAGTGAGTCCGAAGGGGAAAATCTAGGAGGTAACATTTAACATTATCTTGAGAGGTACAATCATTTTTTTAAAAAAGATATCTACTAGTTTTAATTCAAGTAAATATTACCTTCTTCCGCTAAACAACAGATTAAATCACTGAATCTGAAACTAATACTTTATTCTCAGACAAATTAAAATAAATTAGAATGTTCCAGTTAACCTACAAATTGAAGATTTGAACATAACATTTATAATCTTACATAAATACATTTCTGAGCTTAATATTATTGGTATCTATTACACATAGATAAGGTTAATAATAATAATAATAAAAATAATATAAGTGCCCAGAAAAGTAGTATAGCTTTGGCACCATTATAAAACTCAGATAAATATAAAATATGCATACAGAGATATTATTATGTTATAATTTTTATTTTATTATATGTCTGTATGAAAGCAACAATGATAATTTCAACATGAATATTCTACATTTCATGGGACCTATTTTGAAGAAATTGGAAACTATGTTTTTAAGTTTGATGGGGAAAAAAATGTACATAACTGAATTGTAATTTTGCACTTTAGTGTCAGAATTTAGTTTTACTCAATAGTTACAATTTGAAATATATTTCTTCTCCTTCTATTTGAAATATATTCTCTCATTGTAAAGCTCGAATACCCTTTTTTTAAAATTCTTTTATGTTTTGTATTTACATTTAATATTTCACGAATTGTTCAAGTCAATAACTGTGAACCGAAAAATATTTATTGATATGACAACCATATGAATTACTAATGTATTGCTAATGAATTACTCTGATACGCCTGAGTATCGAAGAGATACATCCACACTGCAACTTTTAGCGTGTACATTGCCTTGCAGGGATAACAAATTAGCAAGTAATTAACATTGAGGATTTCTATTAGTTTTCATTTGACTGAGCTTTACGCAGTATACTTGAGATTTATACCAAATAACGAACAACGTATTACGTTTTCTATAATTTTTCACAAAAATAGTTTTGTGAGCTTATTAATTTTCTAACAAAATTAATTTATATTAACAGAAGTGCTATTGACTGTTTTTGATGTTCTTACACTTATTGTCAGTGTATTCCAATTCGTAAAAGCTTTTCAAATTGGTATTAAGCTAGGTACATTTGACATTCCGTTTGATCACTTTGCTAGTCATTTGCTTGAGCTCTTCTTTCATTCAGGAGGCGTGGTTGCCAGATCACAGAATTAAAGTCCATAATGTTCTTGTTTTGCGACGACTTGTTTCGTTTCTCGTAAGCACATTTAAGTAATTTATTCCACATACTTTATTATCTCTCATAATAGCATTTCACTTTAATTAGAAAGAAATATTTTTTCTAAACAATAGTTGTTATTTGGCAATTGTACAGAAACCATCGTGAATGATGTGTTACTAAAATCACCCCAATTAGTAAGTTACAATGTTAGGCACTTCATTACCATTACCATTTTAACACTACTCTAAAATCCGAAAAAAATTGAAGTAGCATTAGACATGTGTAAAATATTAACGTAACACGGATAACTCAAGACGATTGTATTAAATTAACATAGCCATTTTTGATATTCATTATAGGTACATGGTAAATATTACTAGATTTTGAGAATAACTTAAGTGTATAACCATACACAAATTAAATTAAACTTTTACCTACTTATATACTCATATCTTAATGGTAATTAAAATGTGATGATAATCTGACAACTATTTGTTATTAGCTTATTAGTATTGTGAACTTTATTAACAGTAGTACTAGGTAAATGAATGAGGAAATTATCTTTTCTTCTTTTCAAAAATTGTTTGATAAACTAAATAGCATCCTCTATAAAATTTATGATTATTATTTATTAATTATTATGTCTGTAAATAAATATGCGAAAGATAATATTTCTGCCCTGTTATTTTCAAGAAAAAATAATTTATCTTCATTTCTTTACCTATTTTTAATAAATACTCGAAAGCAGGATAATTGAACATTGAGACTTAATTTCAGATAAGCAACTATCTATTTTATGTAGGAGGTGCAGCCATGTTTCAGTAAATCTTGAATACCTACCTTTGTAACCTTGAATACTAACATTGTAAGAAGTTCTATGTCTATTAGGAAATGAAACTTTTGAGTTTTACGTCCCACGGTTATGCCGGTTAGGCTAAAGGAGACGGTGATGAGAAATGAGTGAAATGGTGAATTGAAGAAAGAGAGAAGAAACGGGCGAACCCCAAGGAAACCCACGCACACGGTGTTTGTCCACCACAAAGTTCACTTGGCGCGAGCTGGGATCGAATCAGGGATCCCAAGCATCAGAGGTGAACGCTCTACCACTGTGTCACCGCGGCCCCGATCTATTAAGAAGTCAGAGTGCCTGATAATAGAGGAGTACTAATTGACTATCAACCAAATATCTTTATAGTAAAGTCATTACTATTTTGTTCTTTTATCTCTAAAGATAGTATCTTTATTTCTAATTCTTAATATGTTCCTTCATTCCAGTTCCCTGATTTCTAGAAAAAAACTCTCCATCTCTCATCTGCTTTACTGGCTTACTACTATTCGACTTAGCTATGTTAGATAAACCTAGTTTTCGAATTTGACATCCAACCCCGACAGACAGACCGACGGATACTCTTAGTCATAATCAGGATTGCAGTAGACAAAGGCAATATTATTCCACTATTTTGAAGTCTATCATGAAAGATTATGTATAAGATTACAACATCAGACTACAGATAAATGTTTTAAATTTGAGGTAAATGTTGGAGTTTCCTTGAACACTACTGTATACATAATGATGTGCAAATCTTTCTTTTTTTCAGCAATTCTGATGGTTATTCCAGTGTTGACGAAAGTTCTGCATGTACCAGACACTCATCTTGGTCTTTGCGGTTCATTGACTCTTATCATCTCACGTCTATGCTATGCTCTGGCATCAGAAACTTCAACACTATTCATTGGTATGTATATACATTACATTTCATACAAGGTAATGCATCTATCGCAGAATTATATATTTACTGTTGCTGTGTATGTATTTATGTGATGTACCCTAGCAAGACGAAGTTTGGAATTGGACTAGAAGCGTATGGGACATGTTGCGTAAGTTACAATAGACGAAAGTGACGTAGAGTCAGTATGTAATGCAATGTTCATTCCAAATAAAGTAGAAAAGAACAGGGCATGGAGTGAAGTTACTTCTATAACATATTTAGAGATTAAATCAGAAGGCACTATGGTCTAAATTTATCGGGGGACAAAGTAGAAGTCACATAACTTGGTTTCTTAAAGTTGTTTTGTTTCAAAATTTCTTAAATAATTTAAGGATTGCTGCTAGGTTAAGTGGTTTGAGGCCTCGACTATGTTTTAGATAATTTTTCCATGTGTTCTCATATCTTCTTCTGTGAAATAATATTGCATTGATTATTATTTTTCTTTTAACCACTTCAACCATTTGAAGTTGATTATGCAAATGATTAGGTTACTCGAAATGCAATTTTTGTTGAGTAAAATATAAGCATTAGACTTCCATTAAAATGTTCTTTTCTGGTAAAGAAGCCCTGGTTGCATCTGATATTTAATCACACTAGTTCTGGAATAATCGATAAAACACCTGATTTATCAGAAACTACAGATTACTGCTGCCACATATATTATATCTTATAGAATATTCAATTTCTGTCTTTACTTTCGCTATCCAAAGTTTAAAACTTTTCCAATATTATACTTGCTTAAAATCGCGTTGCGCCAAATTAAAGTATTAATTTCAGCTATTACAGATACAGTGGAGAGATTTGTGAAAATATCAGAGCAAGTCATTTCGTTGACGAGGGATGTGTATATCTATCAACATTGTTTTTTTCAGTTAATTTACTTATTTATTTGTTTCGACAAACAAGAAAGAAATATCTAGTTTTTCATCAAACGTGAGAAAGATGGGTACACTGATAAATACAAATACTAATCTATTGTAGCAACGTGTCCTATATTATAAACTAATTTAAACGTTAAAATATTAAGAATACAACGAAATTAATGGAGAGATCATATCAAATAACAGTAAGTATTAAACGATATTGTAGATTTGGGATTATGTTGATTTTTTAATTTCAAATAATCAAATCAAGTGTAGTTTTATTGTTTCTATTATAAATGTCTATTTTATTGATTATCTCAAAGTATTTTTCACAAGTCTTCTACCAATAGCAGATTTCGAGAGAAATTTTATTCACATTTTGTAACAGAAGATTACACCATTACTACGGCCACGTGTTTTAAGTTGCGAAAATTTTTCAATTTCAAATGTACACAATCGATCATTCTATTAAGAATTTTACAAAGAAATCATTGAAAGTTGTGCTTTCTAAGGCTAAAAGGTCGTCATTTTCCATAAATTTTCACTATAATTCAACATTCAAATTAAATTGTAGATGAATATGAAACCCATGCTAAGTGCCCAAAATGAAAAAGTTCCGTTTAATGTCAAAATGTGGGCTATATGTCTAACACTGCTCAGTTAAAATCGAGATATCTAGTATTCACTGTGGAAGTAGTTCAAATAATCGTCAGAAGAATGCGCGTGGGTCTATGTGCTACCAGTACTGAAGTAAAATCTGAGCATTTTACTCAACATTGTCATTTTGGCATTTACTCGGATTTTATAGTTAGTCTACAATTCAGTTTGTACGCCAAAAAATACGAAATTTTGAAGATTCACATCACTCGTTTTAACGTTTTTAAGGTATGTGGATATCATAATTACAGAGGTATATAGTATATTCAAGTTTTTAAACGACTCCAAAAAGAAGAAGAAGGAGGAGGAGGTGTGTATATTTGTTGTGATTATGTTCATCCACTTCAACATAGGTGCAGCTTTTTTTTTTTTTTTTTTTTTTTTTTTTGTTTGTTTGTTTGTTTGAGCAAACATGCGTCTATATAAATTCCATCAAAATATGAGTATGAGTATAGTCTTCGGAGCTAGACTATGAAACACCTCAACGGCTGGAGTGAAGTGGGTTAATATATTAAAAAAAGAAGTTCTCATCAACAAACGTATTGAAACATAACAAACTAAGAACTCCATTTCCTGTGTCCATTTCTAGTTGTATAATTAATCCTTAGCTTTCCTAAATTTTATTGTTGTTATATAGTTTAACTATCATATACAATATCTCTGTTATCATATTACATACATGTAAGTACTATATATGACAGTCAACTTGAATTTGGCAGTCATATAAATGATACAACAAAAGGGATGAGTAAACTTATATTGATATCTCTGTTATTATATTACATACATGTAAGTACTATATATGACAGTCAACTTGAATTTGGCAGTCATATAAATGATACAACAAAAGGGATGAGTAAACTTATATTAACCTTTTAGGCTTATACCCATGTGTTTTATATTCAATTTTTGGCCTGACTTTAAAAATGGTAGTTGATATGTGTATTTATTTAAGGTACTTGTAATCTCTAAATTAGAATTTGGTTCAGTTATATGGAACAAAATCTCTAATATATTAATAAACAATATATAAACAGTACAGAAATGTTTTGGTGGGGTTCTCTGTTATAAAATAAATAATAAAAAAGTATGATTATTCTCATAATTGTGAATATTGGTTAAGGTATTGAGGGTTTTAAATTCTATTCGAAAGAAAGAAACTGATTGACAAATAGTTCATTGAAATGGTATTATACAATAAGTACTGAAGCGAACATTGTTTCATATAGGTAAAAAATATGAGTATTAAACTATAGGCTAAGGTACCAGTCAACATCACTATCATTAAATTCGAAATATGAAATACTAAGGAAAGTTACAAAATCTTCTAATTTTATGGAAAACAGAAAAATAATACAGAGTTAATATAGTAACTTTATGACAAGGAATTATTTTCTACTTTATGATTTCATTCTTTATTTATTCCCGGTTAATTTTAATCAATATGACTACAAAGTGTTATGTTTCAGATTGGCGGGCGTGGAACTTTAACAAATTTGAGGAATGTGTTTTAAGTGTAACTTCAATTATGTTGTTCGAAAATTGAGTTTTAGGAAATTGGCTATTTTAATTTGAATCTTGATTTTAAGATCATTTTGAACTTAACAAATTTTAACATTCTGACAAGGGTCTTAACCTACTCAGTCGACAATTGTCTTATAATAATAATAATAATAATAATAATAATAATAATAATAATAATAATAATAATAATAATAATAATAATAATAATAATAATAATAATAATAATAACTTTTTAAACCTAGTGTACCGGATTGTGTATTGCCATTTTTCAAAGTGCTGTAATTTTGCCTAAGAGCTGTTTGCTTCACTTAATATCAAGCAATTATTATTATTATTATTATTATTATTATTATTATTATTATTATTATTATTATTATTATTATTATTATTATTATTATTATTATTATTATTATTATTATTATTATTATTGTGGTGAATACATTAATAATTGGCAGGTTAGATAGTATAAGTGTATAAGGACATCGACTTAAGAAGCTCTTGAGTTGCTTAAAAACCAGACTTCCGTGTATACGCACATTGCTCTATAGACGTCGCAACCAGGAAATATGGTAAAACTTCAGAGTCAGATATAAGGAAGTCTTGCTACAAGGAAGTCACCTACGAGGTAATTGCATCGATAGGAATTCAGAATATTGCAAGAAATACGGAAGGTAGTTTTCGACCTGTAGATAGAACTCGAGGAGGACAGTCTCGACTAAACTCCCATTTCGGAAAGATCCCGCGATTCAACATCCAAGTCTGTATATTCTTAGTGATTATAATCTGGACACTTCCATAACAAGACCGAAGTACTTCAACAGCAACCAGGTTAGTAGTTTTTCTTGAGATGTCTAAGTTAAGCAATTAATAACAAAATCGAACGATCTTTAGCTTCAACTAAAGCCAATTAAATTAACTTAAGCTTAAACTATAAATCCAACACTTTACGAATGAAATAGGAAGATAGATAGTAGCCACACTGCCCATGAAAAGCCCTAAGTTGTTTACTAATCTAATTGTTACGATAATCAGGAATAAATTATTTAATGATATATGCTAAGCGTATTTATTTAGCTGGTTGTCTGGTTCGCTATCATCGAACCCAGATTGACCGAATTACGGTAATGCTAGCATCGAATGATTAATTACGATCATAAATCATTAACACCGAACCAGACACCACATGGTGGCCAGTGAGTGTTTTTTTTTAAACGGGTTTAGGACCAATGAGGTTCTTTTCTTTGAAGGTGGCAGAATGTGTTTAATTACAGTATAGTGGGTAGTAACCCTGCTTGTTAAGTGAGAGAACGGGGCTCGATTCCCTGTCAGAGACACATAATATCATGGCCAATATAAGTTTTAAAGGATTTTTGTAGTACGGGAAAAAAAAAAAGTAATTGCAGAAGTTAAAATTAGATAATCATACAATTTAATTTGGGCAAAAGCTACTTTCTATTTTCTTTTAATTATAAGCAATTTTATTGACGGAAAGAATATAACCATAATGCTAAGGTACGCGACATTCATCATTATTATTTTACATGAAAGCGCAATGTTTTACTCAGGTTAGTCTGTGCGACATATTTATAAGTCAGCATTTTTGGCGTAGTTCAGCTTGTTAACAGGAAATGAAATGACCTTGCAGTTCGAATGCTGCATAATGTTAACGTCCGTTTGTGACATTACTCTTATTTGAAGGAAAAAAAAAAATGGAGAGAAAAGAATAACGTTGTGTGAATTTTAGAAATGTTTGCGTAATTAAGAGTTAAAGTATAGCCAGGCCAAAATTATTTACACAGTACATTAAAAAAAAAAAAAAGCAAACAAATATATATATATATTAGTTATAATCTATGAGCAGCCTGAATTTAAGGCAATTAGGGGACGAATTGGGTAATTTATTAGATGAAATTGGGCGACGTGCAACACCGGTCCTAGTTCGACAGCAGCGTCAACAACAACACGTGAGGTCACAAACTTCTGATAGAAGCCCCTATAATCTAAGATCCAGAGCGCAACAAGGAGAGATGAGTTTTCTGAGTACAGACGATACCGACGATCAGATGAGATGTAGACGCCACCCGTCCGTTAGCAGCGATCAGGGACGTTCGTCATCCGACCAAGACAGCCCAGAGAGAAATTTTGAGCGGCGGCGCAGTAGGCGACAATGTGACCCGCAGAATGAAAACAGACGACAGGATGACCCGCAAAATGAAAACAGACGACAGGATGACCCGCAGAATGAAAACAGACGACAGGATGACCCGCAGAATGAAAACAGACGACAGGACCAAGGAGCACAAAATGATGGCGAGAATGACGGAACAGGAGAAAATCAGCAGCGTGGAAGAGATCATAGTCCAAGGAGGGAGAATAGGACGACGGTAATTCACGTACACACCAATAATACACCTAAATTTGACATAAAACACGATTGTATTGAAAAGTTTTTCGTAACATTCGAGGATTTTATAAGGGAAAACGATTATTCGGAACGCAAGGCTAAACACATGTTACCTGCCTGTTTTGTAGGTAAAGCGCAAGGTTGGGTAAAGAATTTAATTAAGCGCAATAATTTAAATGCACTATCGTATAAGAACTTTAAGAGAGAAATTATAAAGTTTTTTCTTGATCCTAAAACGAGTGCGGATCCTATTATCAAAATTACTAATAGGACACAGGGGAAACACGAAAGTGCGAAGTTTTACTTATATGACAAATTAGCGTTAATAGATAAATATGCCAGGCATATATCTCCACAAACGGCAGTGTCAATGTTAGCGTGTGGCTTAAGGGCCAAAATAGTAGAAAAGTTAGGGAATAAGAAGTTCAGGTCCCCAGAACAACTTATTGATGCGGTTACAGACATAGAGAACGCGCTTGTGAAGGTGAAGATGGCGAGAAAGATGGAGAAGAAGAGGTCAACCGTGAAGAATAGCAAGAAAAACAATAGAAAGAAGATAATGAGGGATTCTTCAACATCAAGTTCGTCAGAGGACAGCTCTGAGGATGATGATAGTACTGATAGAAACGAATCTACATTCAGTTCCACTACGGATTCTGAGTCGGAGACATCTGAAATTGAAAGGAGGTGGAAACTTAAAATGAAGAAACAGAAGAAGCAAATAGGAAGAGACAAGTCCATGACCAGACCAACGATGAAGCCAGGGAAAGAGGACACCCCTAAGAAAAGGAACAAGAGGGATGAACTTCGTGACCTATCTAAGAAGCTAGAACAACTTACGTTGAGTATGTCACATGATACTCAGGTGCCGAAAGAGGACACTTCCCGCCAAGTTCATCAAGGTAACCAACCAGCATTCAGTGCGAGGGGACAACAGCAAAGATCTACCTTTCGAGGAAGAGGTGGAAATTTCAGAGGTCGTGGTGGTAATGCTAGTAGATTTGGTGGTCAACAACAATTTCAGAATTCGACCCCGAGAGGAAGAGGAAATTTCGGTGGACGCAATAACGCTATGAGAAATTTTAACGGAAGAGGAAATTACAACGGGAACTGGAATGGAAGACAACCGTCTAATTGGAACAGAAGACCGAATAATTTTAATGGTAGGCAAGCATATGGTACAGGACAATTACAACAACAGACGCAGCGCATACCAAACTTTTACCCTCAACAACAACAACAGGCGTTACTTAACCCCAATGCTCCTAACTTTGTTCCGAATGTAG
Organism: Thermobia domestica; assembly: GCF_964235325.1. Classification (NCBI taxonomy): domain Eukaryota; kingdom Metazoa; phylum Arthropoda; class Insecta; order Zygentoma; family Lepismatidae; genus Thermobia; species Thermobia domestica. The sequence continues at coordinate 105,558,691 of NC_137463.1, read as the reverse complement.
GGCAAGTATGTTCAAAATGTTTTATGCCTAATCATTTGGCGGAGAACTGTTTACAGCCAAATTTAAACTGAATAATACTGGATGTCGTGGCGGTGATCTTCCAGGTGGACAATATGTTAACCGCCATACTAATGGGAAACGAACACAGGTTCCTACATGTTCAGAGACAATACCAGAAGCACACAACCAAGTAAATAAGATAGGATTAGTCCAACAAAATAAAGATAAAAATAGAATGGCGACAAATAGATATAAATTAAACAAACGAAAACAAATTCGAGTACCTATATATATCACAGGCAATATAGTTAGATTACAAGTTCAAATTGATACCCTAAATACTAATAGTATTTTAGACAGTGCGTCAACATTATCTTTAGTTGATAAGAAAATTTTGCCGAAGAATGTGGTATTAAGGCCTTTGGAAACTCAAATTAAAGGAATTGGAGATACAGTTCTTAACCTATCTAATGCTGTGAATTTAAAATTTAAAATTGGTTCAAATGAGTTTTATCACTGTTTTCGAGTAGTCGAAGGAGTCGGTTTTGACATGTTGTTGGGTGTAGATTTTCTAATGGCGGCAAATGCGAATATAAATTTTCAAGATAAAATAGTACACTTAATGGTACAACCCAGGAGGTCCATCAAATTGGCACAACAACAAGAACGAACGTTACATTTAGTATCTACGACGGTAGGAGAACATTTAAATATGAAGTTGGAGCCACAGTTACTAACACCTAGAAGAATTTGGATCCCACCAAGGTCGAAGATTTTAATTCCACTGAAACCAATGTACACCAGGGAAAATCAAGATCTCTTGTTGGAACCCGAAGATGACGTTTTGAAAGAGAAGGGTATAGAGATACCAGTGTGTTTAGTGTCTAGGAAGCATCCATGTGTGGAAATTGTGAATCCAACCCCTGAGAGTGTAAAATTAAAGAAAAATTTTAAGATTGGAGCTGTGCAATCCATTCACCTACTACAGGAGAAGAAAGAAGAAGAAGAAGACGACCCCTCGAAGGAGTATTTGGAAGAAGACAGGAAATTATTTGATCCAAAAAGAATTAAAATTGGAAGTGTAGCCAAAAAGGAGATTAGAAAACAAATTTTGGATCTTTGTTATGAATATGCCAATGTTTTTTAATTGGAATCCAGACACCACATTATTATTATTATTATTATTATTTTGAATGAATTAAGTGGTATCTGCTCATAGTAAATTACTCCAAGATTTCTGAGAGAATGTGATTTTTGTAGTATTGGGCCTTCCATAAACATCCTAAGTTGTGTGAATCATTAGAACAGAGTTTTATATTCATTACTGTTTAATATCAAATTAATATTCTTTATTTAGCAAAATTGCGTAAATTATTTCAGACTTTTTTTTTTTTTTTTTTTTTTTTTTTACAGTTTAGTTAAGGGAACATTTAAATAAATTTTAAATGATTTCCATTTTACTTTCTAAGTGTGTACGTTTCTTATTTTTATTTTTCAATCCTATAAATTTGGAACTATCAGGCGTAAATTTATTGTATCTTTTCGTCTTCCCGCGTTTACTGTAGGAAGTGAATTTATACAACTTTGCCGTCACCATAAACAAAGAAATCATCACTCTTGGAATCTCTTAGAATATTTCAAAGCAATTACCGTACATAAATAGTGATGTACTTGCTACTAATATAAATCAATTTTACAACTACCATCCATTCCAAATAAATTGATAGGACATTAAATTATTTTTTTCTCACCACACGCACGCAAATTATCTGATAAACGTGAATTTTCGTGTTCCTTTTTCCACGATCATTCTGGCACACGAAGGTGTAGAATATATATATCTAAATATATCTAAAGAATTCATGATAACTTTGATAATAGCACTACTTATTTTCAAAACACTTCATTATATTAGTCTATATATTAGTGGTGCAAGTAACCACGTTTTAAAGTATAATTGTAGATTTAATTAAACATTATTGTAACTTAATTGGTAGTGGGAGTTGTGGAATAATGTTGGAATGGCAAGCGATGACAGAGATGCAAATTGACAGGATGCTATCCCTATTTATTCGATAACTTCATCTTCATATGCAATCCAAAAGCTAATACAATCTGTGTGGGTAGTATCAAAGCACCAATAGGATCACGTCTCAACTTCAAATGATTAGAAGGAAAACAACGGATGGCTCGTGTAACCATCTAACAAACATACATTTTCACGTTAAACTTTTATCTCTTTTAACTGCAAGGCAGCATAAATTCTCTCTTCGTTGAGGACTAATTATGAAATATACCAGAAGTGAATAAACACTGTAATTTATTACAGTCCTCAATGAAAGAATCATTGAAATTAACGTTATGACGATCTAACCTTTAGTCTAGTAATTCTTTTTTGAAATAAAGCTTATAATATTTTAGGTTATATAATAGCTCTGAATTCGTTATATTAAAATTATGGAAATATTTTAAAAATAATTTATATAGACCTACCAACTGTTCAAATGATAACAAAAATCGAATTTATTTGAACTACTGTATTTTTCGTGGATGTTCTGCATTTAACTTATTATTTTTATAATTAATTTTATTTATAAACGAACTTACATACATCAACTATGGCTTCTGCACATACTATATATAGAACTATCCAGAAATAACAAGTTTTTCCATGTTTGGCCCAAAATCAGGAAATGATACCATACGATACAGACCATAGGAAATGATATCATAAGATGCAGACCATTATCCTTAATAACATACACATATTTCTACAAGTTTTTGTTACAGCCTAAAATGAAATCTTTAATGCAGAAATAACAATCAACACTTCTTTTTAAAAAGTAAAAAGTTAAATATAATTATTGCTGGTTGTAGTTGTATAGTGTCTAATAATAAAAAGAGCAGTAACGGGTGGAAATTTAGATTTGACGTGACTGTATATTTAAAAAGAAGTTTTCTTTCTTGACGTGATTAACAACTTTTTCTCCGTTTTTGCAGTGGCATTCAGCGAGGAGATATTAAATTTTGTTTCATTACCTATAAACTAGGAATGAATAATAATTACGTGCACATTTTTTAATTTGAGGATGTGAAATTTTTGGAACATTGAGAATGGAAAAATAAAATAATCAATACGTTTTAGATTTTAAAGAAACATAACAAAATAATAAATTTTTAAAATATGAAATGAATAGTTAAAGTTTTTTAAAATTACAATGATAGGTTTGTTATGATATTAAATCAAATTAGAAGCAAGCATTGATACTTATTTTAAGCGAACGTTGCTTTAGATTTAAAAATTAATAGTGTTGTAGATTTAGTAAGTGAATTACTATTGTTAAAACTTATTAAAAATAAAATGAAAATGAGGTATATTACATTTTTTATTTCCGAAGATTAGTTTGATTTTTGTTTATGTTTTTTAATCTATATATTAATAAAACAAAAAGTTTCAGATCCAAATTGAAAGTGACTATGTTTGTGACTCTTAATCTATTGAACCACCCGACCGATCTCGATCAAATTTTTGATGTAGATGCAGTCCTGGCCTGGATGTGGTTTTAGCCATTCACTTTAACGGTAGAACTTAGGGGTAGGGAAGGAGGGGAATTATTAAAAATTAATTAAAGTTAATAACTCTTGAATCAAACGACCAACCTCGATCAAATTTTCAACATAGATGACGTTTGTGCCTGGGATGGATTTTATCATTTACTTTGATGGAACAACGTAGGGGTGAGGAGGAGGGGAGATATACAAATATATTTAAATATAAAAATAAAAGTGACCATGTTCGTGAGTCCCCGATCTTTTGAAACACCCGATCGATCTCAATCAAATTTTCAACATAGATGAAGTTCGAACCTGGGAAGATTTTTTAAATTTCATTTTGATGGTAGAACTTAGGGGAGGAGAGAGGAGGTGGGTAAATATATGAAAATGAATAAAGCGTAATAACTCTTGACCCACCCGACCGATCTCGATCAAATTTTCAACATTGATGAGATTCGGACCTGGATGTTTCCATCATTTTACTTTTACGGCAGGGGCGGACTGGTAACCATAGGGCCCACCCTGCTAAACTGAAATGAGGGCCTACTGTATAAAAATGTAAAAAATGTACTTGGCATTCTTCATATGTATTACATATAAAAGTCCATCTTCGAACAGATAAATAGTATCGCATATATTCATACAAAAGCAAAACATTAATTACAAAAAATATTAAGTAGGAACATCTGAAGTTACACCAACGCTTACTGAGCCCAGTGCCGGCAGCTAGTGCTCTCAAACGGGTCAGGTCAGGCCTTAAGTCGAACCTCCTTGGGTCACAGGTCGGGTCAGGGTTGCTCTAGACACGGGTCGGCTCGAGTCAACTTTCTTATGCGTCGTTTCCGCTAAAGCTATTCGGGTCATGAGTCGGGTCGGGTCGACGTTCAACTCGAGCCGACCCGTGGCTAGAGCAGCCCTGACCCTAGCGTAGGTGACCTGACCCGACCCGTGTCTCAAGCAGGCTTGACTCGGCCCTTGACCCATGAAAGCCTGATCTGACCCGTTTGAAAGCATTACGCGGCAGAAAACAGTTCAGTTAATTTCGTGTTTGCCTGTTAAAGTTGTGTAATTTCAAGTAAAAATAGCCATAAAAGATAAGCTACAATTGACTGAAATCATCCAAAGACGTGATGTATACATTATAATTTATAAACACCTTAGACAGAAAAACAAAAATATGCCTGGCAACTGTCCTGCAGTACTCGAATGAGTCACATCACGCTCATTTGTTTCTTGGGGCTTCACAGATTCAAATAGCCTACGTTGTTTTGGGTCAGATGCAGCTTTTTGTAAATCACATCTTCGTTTGTGTTCTCGCTTTTTAGCACCACTTTTATATTTTTTCTTTACAGTAATCTTACAATCACTCCTACCATCCATCCATACTGACACAACCACATCCGTCTTTCACGACAAACGACACGTAACTGATGTTCCAATAATTGAATTGCTGCTATCGGATTTGCTCTTCGATGTAATATACAAATAAAACACGAGCCGAGGGCAGCAACTTCATAGTAATTGTTTGAGGTTTGTATAAAACAATCGTTGATAGTTGCTACTAATTTCTTTTCGCTTTACCGCACTGAAAAAAAACAACAAAAAACAAAAAACAACGAAGCCTGATCCGATTTCTTTCTTCGAAGCTTGGTCTAAGGACAATGCAGTTCAAAAGCGTTCCGGCTCCACCTCCACTTTCCACAATAACAATATCTACGAAACTATTGTTTCTTTAAAACATCGCCACTCGCCGGCTTGTAAAAGGACCAGAGTAGGCAATGGTATCCAAATCCAATAACAGCCTGAAATCTACTGTGTTTCTTACATTTAAAAAAAGTGGTAGTTAACGTGCTCGTTTTTAACAGCTGCTGTATCACAAACCCCGCAATGTTTTAGGGCCTGATTGTCTCATAGACGGAACCATTTCAAGTCGATAAATGTGAAGAAGAATAAGGTCTGTTCATGAAAGCTTAACTTTACGTCTTTTTTATGCAAAACACAAGTTTGCGGGAGTTGCCCTGCCATATTTTTGATGCTGGTAGGTTTAATTGAGCACATCTTTTTAAAATTGGTGGAGGGGGCCCACCTGTTTGGGAGGCCCACCCTGCATTTGCAGGGTAGCAGGGTGGGCCAGTCCGCCCCTGTTTTACGGCACAATGTAGGGGAGGGGAAGGGGGATATATATGTAAAAAAATAAAAATAAAAGTGACTGTCTTTGTGACTTCATAATGCTTAAACCACCTTACCGATCTTAATCAAATTATCAACATAGATGAGGTTCGGATCTGGGGTGGTATTTATCATTTCCCTTTTACGGTAGAACTTAGGGTAGGAGGAGAGGAGGGTAGAGATATATAAAAATAAATAAAACTTAATAATTCTTGAACCACCTGACCGATCTCGATCAAATTTTTAACATAAATGACGTTCGAGCCTGGAAAATGTTTTTTAAAAAATATTTTCACTTTGACGGTAGACCCTAGGGAAGGGGGAGAGGAAGAGGAAATTAATATATAAAAATAAATAGAACTTAACTCTTGAACCACCCAACCGATCTCGATCAAATTTTCAACATACATGACATTCGGGCCTAGGATAATTTTTATCATGCCGTGCCCCGCAACATGCGGAGCGGAGAGGGATATATAAAAATCACCGAAAATTATCAATTTCAAAGAGCGCTTTAGTAATAGTAAAAACGGAACATATTACTGTTTTTCCTTAATTTAATGTTAATCCAGCGAAATCGAGGCGCGTCTTAGATTCGAGGACGTCTTAAATTCGAGTAATTATCGAAGAATTCTTAATTAAAGATATTAACGTGTTATTAAAACTACTTTGCTAGCTATAAATATTATTAATTTTGTATTATATTCAATTATTCAAATAACAGTAGTGTCTTGCGACTGCGCAGGACGTGCGTGTTTGCTAGTTTTTATTATTATTAGATCAAAAGATCCAATATATTCAATCAAAAATTTTATTGTAGGGCTTATATCTGGAGAACTACATATAGTGTAGCCAAACAAAAACTATCACTTAACTCAGTATGATGCGCTTATTCCATAGAAAGTACGAAAACTCAATTTAAGGGTTGTTCAAAAATTTTGTGTCCACTGATCCAAAACCTAATTATTAGCGGTCGTCAATTACATAAATAACACTCTTAAGTTAAAAATGTTCATTTTGTGTAAAAATTATAAATTGCCATGTATAGTTGTTATGTTAATGCACAATAATAATAATTATTATTGCAAATTTCTTTTTATTTATGTAAAATTTGATTTAATGGTAAATCAATATTTTAAAATATTTAATTTCCACATTTTAACAGCATTTTAATATCATATCACAATACAGTTTCTTTGATTTATTTTCCTTTATTTATTCTTAAACAGGAGCAGCTGTAGCAGCTTTTTCTTCTTTGACTGGAGTATGTGTAAAATCAATGACTTCAAAAGTTACGACTTTGGAAGATCGCGGTAAGATATTTAAAGTAAAAAATCACATCACTTCCCTATGTAGTGTGCTAAAAGAACGTGAGAAAACGTCCAGTAGATGATTCTTTAAGTAAATTGAAGAAATACGCACTACTGAATATAGATTGAAAATCATATAGCTAAGAAGCTCACGTCATTAAGATTGTTGTTTAGATTTCATAGTTTTGTTGAAGTTTACGTCAAAACAAGTCTACTTGCAAATGATGGTGAAATCCTAAGCTAAGGAAATTGGAGAAAATTCTATTAAGAAAGATTAGAGAATATCCTATGCCTGTTCCATTAATACAAAATATTTGTTTTGATGAATTGATAAGTACCATTTTCTGTTTCCTCTTACTTATAAACAGCTGTAAACTATTCTTCCGCTGTTCAAAAATGTGATTGACTAATGATACACCACTTTCAACTTTTCTTTCTTTTCTACCATTTCCTGGTCAATCAGTAGTTTAGCGATTAACTTATTTAGCAAAAGTTTTAAGTACATAATGATTTTCCTTGTTTTTTACTTTACCAAACAAACGCGGAAGCAGAAAAGAAGAAATACATGCCTATACAGTTAAGTTGTTCAACAAAGAAGCCCATTATTTCTCACGCTTACACGCAATACTTCTATTATTGCATTAAATGCACTATAATTAAAGAATCTCTGCTTTGTAATTGTCTCCCATTATTGATTGTTAGTTTTATATGGTTATTTTATTGAAAATTACACTTGTAGTGATGAACTACTTTGTGTAAGAATACATCCATCAGTAATTCAGCAGCAAATCAGTGTGCTTTAGTCACGGCTTTGTTTATGGTTGTTTTGAAATAACATGAAACAGATAATAGGTACCGGTATTAACACAACTTTCATACAAACATCATATGATCTTTGGAACATATGCATATTCCTTATGTTGGAAAACCACTACCGTATGTTTCTGTTTTTGTCATATTCAAAAAATAAGAATGACTAGATGTATACAATCATATTCTTCTGTTACAGGAAAAGTCTTTGCCTTGCTACAATCTGCAGAATCTGCAGTTTCGTTGGCGTCCAGTCCAATGTACAGTCAAATATACAACGCTACCATCAGAAGTTTCCCTGCAGCTATATTTTTTGTTTCTTCTGGAATCCAGTGCATAGTATTTTCCCTTATTTTGTAAGTAATTTCATACAATTTGGTGCAGAGTTACTTTCTGTGAAAATGGGTAATCATGAATAACAGTCAAGTGTATATACCTGTACTACACCATCAAACAATTCTCATCTTCTTCACTGAATACAATTTCTTCTCAAGAAATATCTAACCAGTGTAATTTTTTAAATTTATCGCGTAGGATCAGAAGTAAGACGAGAAATAGCACGTGCTGAGAAGCAAGTTCGTTGATTAATTATGTCAGTGTTTCGTTCTGTCTGTGGAAGGATTCCGAAATATGGTTTTGAGTCGTTTGTGGTGTTAATGGCTTTTGTCCCTGAATTGTAAACTAAGAATTAGTACTATGGCATTAGAAAATATATTATGTGGCTGATAATATTCATGAACCGGAATATTAAGGTATTTGTAGTCAAAGGTTTTCAGAGATAAATGAGGTGGTAGCAAAGTACTGCTTTATTGTGAAATAAAGGTTATCAATCATTTGGAGTTTAGGAATAGACCATTCATGATTATTACTTCGACCTACATTATCGTAATTGATATTGATATTCTGTCATCAGTACAACCTCCAATATTATTGTTTTCTTCTATATTCGCATTTATGTTTCTGCACTTTATTATTAGTTTTCCTTTCCTGCACTTTATTATTAGCTGAGCCCAGCAAACTTCGCCTATTCTCGTTAGTCACAATACAAAAATCTCAAGATTTTTTGTAGTTTTTGATTATGATTTTACTACATAAAGTGCAAATATGACACACAGAACATATTATGATCTTTTTCTTAACTCCTTGTTTAAAGATGGGGACGTATAGCCTCAATTCTGTGCTCCCCATTGATTCCCCTACTCACTCACTCATTCTAAAGAGACACAATATATGTGTATATTTTGACTAAATACTCCTTTCGCCATTCCTATCCTTGCTTTTATTTCAGATTCGCACTTTATATCTTCACCAATAATAGCTAAAGGAAATTAGTCCCTTGCTTCTACTTTCTAATAAACAATTTCGTTTCAATCGTCATTACTTGTTTTATTAAAATGTTTGATTTGATCTCATTTTTCGTAGCTTTCCAATTTTCAGTTCAGATTCTTCAACAAGAGCAATATCATTTACAAACAGCATAGTCCTAATTCTTTTATCCTCCTGAAAATAATCTTCTCTATGCAGAGTATTCCCCACTGTGTATTGTAAACAAATATTAAATAATATTTTTAGGAAGCAACATTCCTTTTGAATCATCTTTCCAGTTACTTTGGTTCATGTGTAAGTTTCTTTCATGAACCTACAATTCTTTCGTCTCAAGCAAATCTTTAGCATCCATCAACATTTTCAAGTTCATTTGATCAACATCTTTTTCAGTCAGAAAGTACACCCATATTTCCTTGTATTTTGCTTTAAATCTTTCATACATTATTATTCATTAGCCAATAGCATTCTTGTGCCCGTACATCTCCCGAACTTTCAGTGTTTTCCTCCGTAACTCCCTAATTTCTTCCTTCTAACATCTGAAGCATAATTTTTGCTGCGTATGTTAAGTGCTAGTATTTATTTTCTCAGTCTGAAATATCACTATTGCCTTTAAGGAACTTTTGTCATTTTCATCTCATATTGACATAATGATTCAGAATCAGAAAGATAATGATTTTTTCTTCCTTTTTTCTTAAAAATAATTGTCTTCCTAATAAACTTATTTGAACTATTATCTATCCTAGTAGCCTTTCCATCTTTCATCCCGGATATCACTTTCTCATGGTCATTTCGCGGCATTTTAAATAAGTTTTCTTCTCAGTTTACGAACAAACAACATAGGGCTTTACAAATTAGTTTATAAATATAAATAATACACAAAAGAAAAAAAGTAACAAGAACGTATATTCTTACTGAACTGAACATTATTGCCCAATGAAATCTTTTTTTTTTTTTAAATAATAGTAATAATAAGAAAAGAAATACCTCTACTGTAACCTGTGTGGGCAGTGTACGACTACACAAACTCGAACACATATGCTCTTCCTCAAGAAAGGCTGTGCGAGCCAATGCGTAGTACATTTTCAAGAAACGCTATTTTCTTGGATCTACCGTAAGCAACGCTGATCCCAAATAGTGCTCGTTCCTAGGCTTTCACTCCCTAATCCTTACTTCTTTTCGTCTGCCTATGACTATCGTTCGCGACTTAGACGCGGGAGATCCGGAACCAATTCAGTTCGTGGTAAGAGCTCGTGTGGTTCAAATTCCACATTAACCTGGAAGTTTGAGTTACATATAATATTAATACTGAGAAGGGAGTTGAAAAAAATTGCTTTCTTCGGGCCCCCTAATTCATTAGTAGTTAAGAAATAAATACAGGGTGATTCTTTATAGCGTTTACAACTTCAATCAGTTATAATTCTTTATTGGAACCACATACAGACTTGGTTTATATATCATTATACTACACATTTCAAGGTTTTTGTGACAGATCCATTATCACTCAATGTGTGCACCTGCGGGTATTTGGACACATCCCAACGAAAGTCGATTTCTTGCCAAACAGTAGACAGCATTTCGGGGGTAGCGTCCATGATGGCTGTTGTGATCGATGTTTCAGTTCATCAACATTATTAGGTAGAGGAGGGGTGCACACCTTATCTTTCACAAATCCCCATAGAAAGAAGTCAAGTAGCGTGTAATCTGGAGACCGTGGCGGTCAGGCAATTGGTCCACCACGACCTATCCACTTATCTGGAAAACGCTGATATTTCCTTACGTCTATCAGGTAGTGCGATGGAGCGCTATCTTGTTGTCACCATAAACGGCCATCGTGGTCATCTTCATCTAACTGTGGAACAAGAAAGTTCTGGAGCATATCGAGATAGACGATGCCGGTGATGGTGCTCTCAGGAAAGAAGAATGGTCTACACACCTTTGCTCTGGAAACAGCGCAAAACACCTTCACTTTGGGGCTGTTACGAACCAGCTTCACGTGCGCATGTGGATTTTCCGTGCCCCAAATAAGACAATTGTGTGTGTTGACTCGGCCGCAAAGGTGAAAAGTTGATTCGTCACTGAATATCACATTGTTCAAGAATGACTCATCACCACTAATGCGATCCAACATGGTAACACAGAATTGCTGTCGGCTATGTTTATCCGCTTCACTCAGTGCTTGAACCAAGGACAGTCTGTATGGCTTCATGGACAAACGTCTACGCAATACACGCCAAACAGTGGTGTGAGGGATACGAGTTTCTTGTGATGCACATCGTGTAGATTTTCGAGGACTGCGGACAAATTCTCCCTAACTGCTTCCACCACATCGTCAGTCACGGGTAAGCGCCATGGAGCCTTTGTGTCGCATAGAACAACTTGTTTGAACAAATGTCTGGTGTCATTTGCACACTGTTGGTCTGCTGGGTAGTTCCTTGCTGTATTGTGTGCGAAATTTATGCTGTACACTTGTTGCTGACTTCGTTTCTTCAAACCAAAACACGCACTTAACTCTTTCCGCACCAGTGAAAGATCTCAATTTTCAATGACTGACCGGTGGCGCCACGTGTGGTCAACCCCACAATTACTCACTACGTGAGCAAACTTGGCGTGTTTTACAGTATAATGACATGTAAACCAAGTCTGCATATGGTTCAATAAAGAATTATAACTGTAAATTGAATTGAATTTGTAAACCTTATAAAGAATCACCCTGTATTGAAAAATGTATCTTGTATAAGTAGAAAATTAACAATGGAGCAATACGGAGTTTTTAAAATTTGGAGGCGATTTTGTCAAAACGCTTAATATTTAAGGTATCATATAGTGGGATTCCTAAAATAAGTGTGTCGCTCAGTGAAAATGCTCTACTACTGCATGTAAAAGTAAAATTCATACGAAATTAAAATGTTTAAAACAGTGTTTTAATTGACTCAGCTAAATAAGTCTGCACACTTTTTCTCACTCTGCCGAGAAAACTAACTCATTAGCAATACAACAGTCTTGAGGATATACGTGGAGCAGCTGATAAGTTCGCAGTCTGAGGTACTTAGCAATGATTCTTGCAATAAATTAATGATGACACTCAATGAAGCCTCTAATATAAATACCACCTTATTTCAATAATATCATTACACTATTATCTGTGTAGAACAAACATCACATTATAGCCAAATCCGAAAATTCTCACATTTTTGAGTATCACAGCGTAAGAAAATACCTTCTGAACAAAGGAAAATCGCCTGAAGAAATTTTTGGAGACATGTTGTCAGCTCTAAATAATTCTGGGCTTTCGTACACGCTGGTCAGAAAGTGACCACTTGTTTCAACAAGAATGAAAGAGCTATGAAGATAACCCCCGCTCAGGTTGCCCTGTGGCGGTGGTCACTGAAGAAAGTATCGTCAATGTCTGAAATTTATTTCTGGCCGAGTGAAGAGTAAGATTGTGTCAAATAGCGGAAGATTTGGTGATTTGTAAAGAATAGATAGGATAAATAAAAAAGCGCACACGCTGGGAACCTCGACAAAATTTGTGCACGAATCGTAACTGTATAAGTTCAGCTTTTCGCTTTTTAGTGCTTTAGGCTGTAATCATATCAGCCGACACTCGTACTGAAACAAAAACTTGTTAAAAATTCTTTAAATTATTATAAGGCTATGATGCTTGCTGTTACTGTTGAATAAAAAAGAGCTCAATGATCGTAATGCTTAGGAAACAGTTATGGCTTTCATCAAAGAATAAAAGAGGCTAGATTTTGAAGTTGATAAAGCGCAACTGTTTACATTCAGCAGGTGACAAGATAAGTTATAGAAAGGAAAAATGACTATGAAATACCCTTATGTAATACGTTCATTGATGCGAAAAAGCAATCCACTTAGGAAAATCTCAATGTTTATGAGGACTCTTAGATCTAGCAGTGAAGAGTAATACACCAAAAGTTATTCATAACTTTATAAACAAATACGTATGATATGAACTGTTTGGTATTGATGTATGACCAAAACATCAAATATAAACTAATAATAGTTGTGTAACAGTTTAGGGAATGTAACATTACCTTCATAAGATACGTTATCAATTGTTTTGTTTTATTAACATTTCTTCTTCTTATTCTTAATTCTTAATAATAATTATTCTTAAGTCACTGCATTCTGAGATCAACAATGGATTTAGAAGCTATATAACGACATGTAATTCGCCTACTAAGCATGTCCCACGCATGTTCTAATGGGTTTATGCCCTAAGTTTGATGATCGACTGGGCCAATCAAACTGTCCAATATCCTAAGTCTTTGGGTACTCATCTACTATGGTAGCTCAATAGGGACTGCATTATCATCCCTTAGAATGAAATCAGAGTCTACTACACCCCGAAACAAACAAAAATATTAGTGTAGGGTATTATTCCAAAGAATCGTACACATGTGATTTTACCTAGAGGAAAGATGTTTAGGGACATGAGAGACTTCAGAATAATTTAACTCCACCCCATGATTCCTACACCCTTGTTTTGGTCAAGTTCAGTAATATTAGATTGAGTGAATCCTGTTCTAGGCTCTCGCCAGATGAATTCATGTTGAGAATCAATGGTGGATCGAACACTTTAGCCCCTCCCTTGATCATATCCTGGTTCCGTCATATATATATATATATATATATATATATATATATATATCGGGTGTTCTAAAAATGGCGCCCACGGACCACAGAGCACTATTCTATAGGTTAAAATAAAGCGAAAATGTTATTTGATGAAATGCCCTCCAGAGCCTCTTTCAGCCGCTATGGGGAATCAAAATTTCACAATGTAGCAACGTCGCAGATTAACTTGCAGCAATTAGCATTACTCTACGAATACAATAAGCAGTTAAATCGATAGCTATTTTAATAAATGTTGGTAGCGTTAATTAATATCGACTTTAGCTGCCATCTGGAAAGAATTAATATAACTATTAGATAGATTGGCAGACCTAATATATGGTTATTCATTTGCGACGTTGTCACATAGTGCAATTTGCGTCTCCAGACGATAACTCGAAAGCTATATATATATATATATATATATAGACCCTATATATATATATATATATAGATAGATAGATATAGATAGATAGATAGATAGATAGATAGATAGATAGATAGATAGATAAATCCATAGGTTTGCTTCAAATATTTGTTGAACGAAATAAGATAACTTACACCTCGATATCCTACGACGGAAATCCTATTTTGGTGTCCACAAAAACTAATACTTTACCACTACAGCTATGGAAAGATCCATAATGGCGGGTTCCTGATGTCTCCTTTGATGATAATTTCGCGAGCCCTCGGCTTCACTGTCTGTTGAGCGTTTCATTCAAAACCAAATACTTATTTAGATTTAGACGACTACTAACAAGATTCACAAATTTTCTGACTTCGTTCACAATTTTCTCAACTCTATATACCTTTTAAAGGAGGAAAAAAAATGACATCTAGCTTGCAATACGTTTCCAGGTAAAAGACAAATAATACCAAAGAGGAGAATGCTAATTGGTTTGAGAATGAAGTCACAATAAGAGGAAGAGCTAAATATCTACAGGTAAAAAGATGCCGCTCCAATGATAAAAATCTGAAGTAAATCTAGACCTAATTGAGACTTTTATCCTCCAATGAAAAATAATTTCTACCGAAACAAAGAGTTTGTCCATGAATACATCATGGCTGAATTTCGAAACTTAAAAGATTTTGAAGAAATTACGATATTTAATTTAGGAGTTTCTTTATGAAGATTCCCTGCATCAATATTCCCATGAAAACAGCACAGAAACCATTAGAAATTACAAAATACACATTTCTTGACTAAAATAACTTAATATTAATGACAAAATGTACAAAAAATCAAAAATAATAATGTTACATGCAATTTTATGAGACCACTTCTCATATATTACCCTTTTGACAAAATATTAAACTCGTACAATTAATCCTAAAGATATAACAATAATTAAAAAAACGTTCTTCCAATTTATTTTCTAATCACATCTAGAAATAAATATTTATATATATAAGTTGTCCAAGAAGTCGCGGACCATGATACACACGACTTTCAACTGAATCTGACTTTTCTGTTGTCGTTCCATGATTCTTCCACGCATGATATTATCAATATGGTTTCTTTCCGCTTTTCTCTCACACACGTACTAGCAATTAGATCTATAAAATGGCTGTGTGTACACTGTATGTATTTTCTCGAAGTCGAACGTAAGTGCTGTAGTATTGAAACAAATGTAGCTACATAGTCGATGTCGTTGAGTGCATTCAGCGTCGCCAAGCAAAAACATCAGGAACCATGAACAGTCACAGTCAAGAACTCGTATTGCGATGAATTCAATCTATTTATTACTTTTCTTCAACAAGAGTTTTTAAGCAATTTAGCATTATTCCTAAGTGTAGCATATGAGGGTATTATTATTATTTGTAAAATTAATTTCAGGTCAATGATGTTTTCCTTCCGAAAGAATCCTTTGGAAGATACACCAGTGGACAACAAGCTCGAGGGCAACATGCAAAAAGTTGCGGAAAAGACAAGACTATAAGTGTTTGTGTCATAGTATTTTCTAAATATTTTGTTAAACTGAATGATACAATTTATATTTTGTATTTTGACATATTTACAATATGTATTATTATCTTATAAAATAAATTGAAATTTAGTTTGCTTCTTTATTTTTACCACATCCATTAATTAATTGTGAAAACATGAACATCATTGGTGTATATTGTATTTAATGTATCAAAGTATGATAATAATGTGTAAAAGCTGAGAAGTTGAGGTAAATCAAAATACTTCAGCACTTTGCATTTCTCTTGGGTAATCTCGTACAACGTCATTACTTGCCACATCGATGGTTTTGATCTGTAAGGTAGGAAATTAACTTCTAAAGGAAACATCTTATGCAACGAATGGGCAAGTGACCACTTTACAATCTAGACCTGCAGCTAGGCACAGAAGTTAGGGGGCTCATAAATGTGTTAGGGGATACAAATCGTTACAAATTTAAACTTCTCTATATCAATAGTTACTTAGGTCTACAATGAGTTGTAATCATAATTATCATTATATTCCATCACTCTATCTCCCTAATGTAAGAATAGTAATAGTAATATATATTTCATAAACGTTTTTAAAAATTGTTATACATTAAAAATGTACAAAGACTTACACTCTTACTGGATGCATGAAATAATATTGACTTGGCGGGCTAACTTCTCTGCTTTGCGTCTTTAGCTTCAGGCCATAGTCAGAGATACAGAGGAACGTCCTCTCTATATATTGACAATGAATATGTTGACCCACTCCTTAAATTTCGGGAGGAGTACATAAGACCATTTCTTAAATTTTGGAAATTACCAAAACTAAAAATGTGCTATGGTAGTACAGAATCATGAGATGTACCTCAGTAACTTTGGTGGATTCATTTTGTTCCCTTTTATGAATAAAAAAATTGCCCAAAATTCAAATTTGGACATTTTTGGCCTATTTTATCCTTTTTGAAGTGGCTTTATCACGTTATATGGTTAAATAATTGAGTACAGGGGACCATTCTGTTTCATAAGACTTGGGTACGTGGATGCATTCCTTTTAAATTTCGCAAGGGGAACATTGGCACAACATTTAATTTTAAGAATTGTCAAGAAACAAAATTTTATAGATGTTCTCTAAATTTGGTTGGTCCTACTTGTCCCTTCTATGGGTAAAAATTGCCAAAAATATCAATATGTATTGCTAGAGATAGCTTATTGACCTAATTTATCTTTTATAATGAGACCTTATACCATTATATAATCCTATGGGTTGGTATATAGGTATGTGTTCTTTCGTATGACAAGTACATCATGATACAACCCAATGTCAATTAAATATTCATTTCTTTTTGATTCTTTTTTTATATGTTCGAAACTCATCTAACTTTGCGCGAACGACGTCAAGAGATTTCACCAATATATCTTGATAATGTTTATTTTGCTAAAAATGTAGTTAACATTTTAAACTAATTCTTTAGCAGTTATAGAAAAATTTTGTTTGGTCATTTTTGTTTGCAGATTTTCTGTTCACAATTTTTTGGATAATTTTTTCATAATTCTCGCTTGAAAATTTTTTGTTAAAGCTTTTCGTTTGAAAATCTTCGCACATACTGATCTTATTTTTTTTGCAATAAGTTTTACATTTAAAAATTTTCCTTGAAATATTTTGTTCTAAAATTTCAATTTCAAATTAAACCACGAAAATTTCTTGTTGAAAATTACTGCCGAAATTTCCATTTGTTTGAAAATTTTCGCACTCACTGATTTCTTAAGTTCGAAAAATTTTGTTTTAAAATTTTAGTTTGAATATCTTTACCTTGAAAATTTTTAATTTCATAATCTTTGGTATCACTGAATTTTGTATATCTTTCTGTGAAGCTTATTATTCAGTATCAATGGTACAGTTCAATGAGTAAGTTCAACCAATGAACTTAGTTAATAGGTCGCGAAATCAGATTTCGTGAAAAATAAATTTCTTCCACTGACCTTAGATTATGAGTCGTGACCACTATAAGTCATGAATGCAAATCCTATTGTTCAAAATTATAATTGAATAACCAATCTGATTGCAAGAATACTTTTTCACCAATGACCTTAGATTATGGACTGTGACTGGAAATCTAAAGGTTAGATGTGTGAAATTACTGTTTTATATCAATAGGTTATAATAATTATACATATCTGGATTCAAATCAGAGTTTTGAGTGCTAAATTCATATCTATCAAATTTTATTACTAAAGTAAGGGGGGAGCCTTGAACTTAAATCATTATGTACGTGATATGCTAAAAAATAAACAAAAATTTTCAGTTATCGAAAACTTTTTCAAACAAAATATTAAACATTTTTTAAAATTGTGGAGAAGTTTAAACAAATGTTTGAAAGTGATCAGTCAATCAAAATGCACGGATGATAACTGTCCATCAATGACCTTAGTCTATGAGTTGTGACTAAAGTTGAAAGTTTGAAATTGCTTTTGTTGCATATCAATCGATGAGTGCAAAATTTTCAACAAAAATTTTCAGTGGTCAGAAAAACTTCTCAAATTACCAATTGTTAATAAAATTTGTAAGTTTTAAAAAATAAACCAAACATTTTAAACAAATTTTAATATATTTTTAAGCAAAAGAATTTGATTAACATTTTATAACAAATATTGTCTAACAGTAATCGAAAAAATTATAAACAAACAATTTACAACTTTTTTTTGAAAATTATAAAAACAGCAAAGTTTTAAAAATTAAAACAAAACATTTTGAAATAAAAATTTTCAAAACAAAGATTTTGAAAGTGAGCGGAAGAAATTTCAAACTAAAACATTAAACAAATGTTGAAAATCTTGTAAGAAAAATTAATAAAAAATTTCAAACTCAAGATTTTAAAAGAATTTTTCTTAACAAGACCATTCACATAGGAAATTTAAAACAAACATTTTAGGTGATAGAAAATATTTTCATCTAAAAGTTTTAAATAATTTTTCGAAAACATTTAGAAAACATTTTCGGAAAACATTTCGAAGTAAGCAGCCAATCAAATTGCTTCATGCAGAGAGTTTTGTTTAGTTTAGTATTTAGAAGAGGTAAACATCATAGTGTACATGATGTTAATATTATTTAGTGATTAAATTTAATCCGATAATCAATTTCAGTTTGATACTAGTTACTGCACTAGATTTGACGCAGTAAGTTGTCAAACATTTAACAGTAGTATAATTAAAGAGAACTATAAATAATATTATCAATAATAGCAATTATAAACTCCACAACTGTATGCCTAGGTATATTCTGATTTTGCTAAAGAACAACAACTAAAAAGGTGTGATGAAAGTGAAATTCTTATCATATGATTTTTTCTTGCGAGAAGGGTAGGTTTGCCTAAGTTCTACGATATACTAGGAAAGGGAAAGAACTACAAGTATTAGTCATAAGTCTTGCAGTATTCCGGTACACAACAAAAGCGTGTTGACATTCAGAGTATAGTACCTCGTGGTGGAATGTCTGCAGCCATCTTCTTGTAGTTCCTCGATTTCACGTCAATACCACATCTTGCCCTTAGAGGCAAATAAGTCTATCACTGCTGCTTCCACCTCGTATTGTTTGGCGAAGCAACGTCGTTTCAGGAAGTGCGCCATGGACTGAAAAAGGTAGTAATTCGAAGAGTCAGAAACAGAACTATATACCGGATATGGGACAAGTTCAATATTATCAAGTTAAATAAAGGTAAAATACTCCTATTGGCCACATAAGACTTCATTTGAGATGCTTAAAGTTATTATATATAAAATTTCGTTCTAAAAATTTTGGGAGGGGTACCTAGAACCAAGTACATATGAACCAGTTAACTTTTCCAATTCATAAGGAGACCTTAATTAATAAGATTTCATATAACACGATTACAACCAAGAAAAGCGCTTTTGGAATTTATATTTATGAAATTTGGTTCTTAAATTTCTGTCATTTAGAATGTGCTAAGTTGGTGCAATATGGTCTTGAATATCTAGTATCCAATACAGAATCTTGGCATTGTAATAATTCCATTGTAATAAATGTGGTAAATCTCGTAGAAGTAGCATGCAATTGGAGTCAAGTGTTGAATCGGTATCATCAACACTAGTAGGTATATTAAATTTAACTATGAAATTAAAAGAAGAAATTGTTAACCAAATCATAGACTGAGATTGAAGGTGAATTGGTGAAATCTCTTGACGTCGTTCACTCAAAATTAGATGTAAGTTTTGAACATATAAAACAATCAGGATGAAAAATCAAACTAATTTTTTCCTGAGCAAAACTATATATTTTCATTAAAATTCAACACGTGTTACAGTTTCACCAACTAACTCTTTGGCTTCATCAGACACTATGTGATACAGGATAACTGTAGAATCGTATATACATACAACAGCTAAGAGAATGAAAATATATAGTTTTGCTCAGAAAATAATTAGTTTGTATTTAATTATAACAAAGCAAAGCTTCTACTTATGGAAAATATGAAAAATCAGTGAATAATTAATTGACATTGGGGGGTTTAAAGCAGGAAAATGTAAACCTAAAAAGAAAACTCTCTGATATAAAAAGGGATCAAACACACTTGAATCACGGAACACGAAATTCACTTTCAATTTTCGATATTCTCAAAACTTCAAACGAAAATATCCTTGGAGTTGTCGAAACTGTAAGTTGCACCTCGGATATTGCCAGTGAAGATATGATAGACATGTGTCATAGAATGGAAAAAGTGCCCTAGCAGAAATCAAGAGACATTATACTAAAATTGTAAGTCGTTCAGACAAGAAGTTTGACAATTAGAAATAAAGTACTGAGGTCGAATGAATCTACATCTAATCCCATTGCAGATTACTTGAAAAGTATTTATGCTCCCTTCCCTTCTACATATACAAAAATTAATTAACCTGGCATGAGAGCTTCTCAATCTCTTCCAATATGTTCAATCACTGAGTTAGAATATAACAAGGATGTTAAAAGTCAAAGTTTTCTAAATCTAGTGGACCTGACTTCTTACCAGCATATATTTTTAAGTTGTTCAATATTGGAAACTCCATTATGGCGTATTTATAATACATATTAAAAGCACAAATATATCCCAAGTGTTGGAAGTTCATCAGAATTCATCAGTTTGTCAATTTACAAATCTGGCAACCTGATGAAGATAAAAATATTATCTACCTGTTTCTATTTTCTTACCTGTACAGAAGAATTTATATTATAGTCTCGTTAAACCATAAATTAATCAATATTACTTTCTTTCAGGAAAATCCGTGTTATAACAGATTTAAATATTTTGTGCAGGATATATTTAATTATTCTAATAATGGTAATTCGATTGATGCAGTCTCCTTAGACTTTTCAGAAGCTTTCGATACTCTGAATCAGGATATTTTATTTTATGAAATGTCTAAAGTTGGGCTTTGTAATAATTTTCTTCGACTGATTTCTTCGTATTTGAGTAATCACAACAATTTGTAGCATATAGACATACAAATTCATATACGGTATGTATAGAGTAAATTCAGGGGTACCGGAAAGTTCCAATCTTGAGCTTTTATATTTTAAAATATTTATTAACAATTTGCCTAATGTTATTAAATATTTCAAGTGTTTGCTGTACTTTCTGCAGGCGACATTAAACTACTTAAGGACATAAAAACAAATACTGATCGTAACCACTTAAATTCAGATCTATCAAAGGTATACAAATACAGTTTGGGTA
This sequence comes from Thermobia domestica, assembly GCF_964235325.1. Taxonomy (NCBI): domain Eukaryota; kingdom Metazoa; phylum Arthropoda; class Insecta; order Zygentoma; family Lepismatidae; genus Thermobia; species Thermobia domestica. The sequence continues at coordinate 105,537,225 of NC_137463.1, read as the reverse complement.
ATGTAAGCTAATGTTGTGCTGTGTCTTTCTCGAGGAAAAATAATACACTCTGCTATAATTACCAATTAAGCAGAAATAGTTTAAAACAATGTGACGTTGTAAAAGACTCGGAGTGATGTTGGACAGTAAATTAACTTTTGAATCCTAGTGTAGAAAAATGTATAATGAGGCTTTAAAATTACTTGGATTTTGTAAAGCAGATAATTATTAGTTAAGAGTTTATACTACTACTACTACTACTACTACTACTACTACTACTACTACTACTACTACTACTACTACTAATTATTATTATTATTATTATTATTATTATTATTATTATTATTATTATTAGTAGTAGTAGTAGTAGTAGTAGCAGTAATATTTTAATCTGATTGTGGCAACTAATGTTGTGAAGATACATTTTAACGTAAACAACAGTCGAATGACAGAGATTTATTGAAAGGTAGAAAATATGCACATTGTAAAAGTGTCATTTCTTCTTGCTCTTTGCTTGTATCAACTACTAGAACCTTTACACTATGCAATAATTAGATCTCGATTTTTAGATGGCATTTGTTTTGAAAGCAAAATGAGCTCTCCGAAGCAAACAGATATAAAATAGTGCTTCTAATTAGGAACAGAAATAATTTTCCTGCACCTTTTATTTCCTTTTTGGGCTCTTTATTCCCTTAACCTGACTCTAATTCCTTTTCCCCTTCTTTTACTATTACTTTTTTAAATTTTTATTTAAAATTTCCCCACGACCGTGAATTGGGTGTGCTGTATGTTGTGTAAAAATTCAAGAAGATTGTGCTTTCTCTAGATCCAAACGACGCAGGTGCAACTTCCAAGGTGCATCAGCTTCCTCATCCAGAGAAAATTCATGGTTTGTAGACAGAACTATATTCCATTTATGGTTACAAATATGTAGAGGCTTCCATTAAAACCTTGGAACAACAACACTTAAAAAAAGAGAGGTGGACTATCCACTTGCTTTATCGAAGGAAAGCCTGAGGTTAACTATTCAAAAGAATCCGAACATTTACAGAGTGCTCCGTGTAAATATGAAATTTGCTCCACTGGACTCTATGATTGTGGAAATGAATTTTAGCGTCTATTAATACAAAGATGTTTTATCTTTAAATACAAAGCCACTTACATTTTACAACTTAAAAGATAATTAGCCTTAAGTAACAGCTTTATATTTTTTCCATCCTGATACAGGAATATATTCTATACAATATTATAGATAGATACATAATTTATGTATTCAATTACATTTAAGTTGATTCCAGTTATATGAAAGGGCAATAGCAAAAGTAGTTGAGGAAAATAACATTTATTTCATCTTTTTTTTTTAAATCTTATTTTAGCATTTTTTCTCTTCATTTTCCCTATGAAGATTGCTTCTAAAAGTCTCGGTTTTGGCGATTATTTTTCTAGATTAGGTTCTTTTCTGAAATGAGAATCATAAACCCAGAAGAAATGACTTGTAAAGTCCAGAACAGAAAGAAGTACTAAGAGAAGAAAAACAAATCCTAAAGTCAAAACATATTTTCGGAAACAAACCAAAAATCTTTACAGGATGACAGTTATGGAAAAAGAAAAGCGATCAAGTTTTTCGAAAAAAACTTTTCAAATAAACGAAAAATGAATGTTTCTTCCAAAAATAAAAAATATATATATATATATTCCAACAAATAGGTTTGACCCAGGCAAGAAAAAATCGTTCTTACTTGATTACAGGAAAATTATAATTACAATGCAACATAGGCTAATCAACATAGGTAATTTTCAGTAATGTAACATTATACTATTTCTCATTTAGAGATACATTTGGTTGGACCATCTTCACAAAGAAATTGAAATTGAATTCAGTACAATATGTTTTATCATTATTTGAATCGTCTCAGCTCATTTCATACGTTATGTATCCTAATTGATTTATTGAATGACTATCAGTAGAGACACAATTTTTTGGTGACATGCGAATACGCGAAATGAATCAGTCTTGTATGAAAATGTTGTGTACCTAAAATATATATTTGTTAGGCCACACAACGCTTGCGATTAAACGCGAAATTCCGTCAAATTAGCGAAATTTGCAACAAGTCTCGATATTCTACGAAATATACGCAAAAGTGACAATTTTTCGACGCTTTTACAATTTATTATTTATAATTATTTGGCAATTACTAGCAACGTGATGAAAATTCTTATTTTTGAGAAAATAGACCACCATCAATTTTTGAAATTTTACATGCAGTTACAAAATGAGCTCCAAACAGTATCTACTGATGAAGTGGATAATGTGGAAGGAGTGTTGCCGGGTATGTTAGATGCAGGGGTAAAAGTGGATCTGAAAACATAGGGGGACGGATGATGACAGTACAAAATGTCAGTGGCCATAGAGGCCGAAAAGAATGCAATGATACTTGCTACTGCTTGAAGAGCTTTTGAAGTCTCTCGGATACATTACGTGACAGGTTATTCAAAGTTAACTGCAAGAAACATTCTGGTGATCATACGCTTGCTGAAGTAAACCAACACGCATTAGAAGAAAAGTTAATTATATTAGACGCGTATTGGTTTTACCAAGAAAGTAAGATGTGGTTATGTAAAGCGAAGGACAATAGTGCCAAACTTTTAACATCTGCACAGAAAAATAGTAAAATAGAAAAATCAAAAGGTAGTGACACATAAAAGAATGTACAGATGCATAAAAAATGTTGCAAAACACAGTAAGAAAAATGAGAAAACTCAAAAAGAAAATTATTGTGCTATCTGCCGTGCTTGGTTTTATAGCAAAATCAATTCCGCTGATTGGGTTCAATGTACAAAACATTTTTGCGGTTTAACGAGGACTGTGTTCTTCATACAGACGATCCCTTCTTTGTGCGTGAACAGTGTGAAATCTTAGACAAATGTGAGTATAATGTTTGTGTTTTCCTATACATGAAGCTAACACTAATATTTTAATCTATAACCATACTTTTGATAACATACGATTAACATAAATTAACAAACACTTTTTCATGAAGTACAGAATTTTTGTGCTCTTTGCACTAGCTCACACTTACAAGTAACACTTCACATCGTTGCTGCCGGTCTGACGCTAAACTATACATTTTCGGAAAGCACTAGTCCTAAATAGGATAACTACACAGTGCGACGGTCAGACGTTGCCGCGTTCAGGACTTATGGAGCGTCAAACATTAACATGGGGTTTATGAGAGTAACCATAGCAGTCGTATTATTTCATGCTAATTCGTCTTGCATTTGAACTCTGTGCTAACATGTGTGTTGTAGCAGTCGTATTATTTCATGCTAATTCGTCTTGCATTTGTACTCTGTGCTAACATTTGTGTTGTTTTTGTGTTTTTTAGGTATGCGTTGTAAGATAGATCCGAAAGTGGTCGTTTGGGCTCTGGTGGCCGAGATCGGGACAAATGAGCGCAATCCAAATTTGGAAGAGCAAAGGATGGTGGCACACATCAAGTCTCTTTTGACCAGCGGGATGGAAGTCGTTGAAGAGATTCGTACGCTCGGCTTCGGTGACAGTGATGGTGACCAGGGGGACGGAGACATGGATTTTGGAGACGAGGAAGACCAAGAGCAGGAGGATGCAGAGATGCCTTCGTCATCGCAGCAGTCTCATACGTCTTCCGCATCTGGCTCATCAGCGTCAGAATACCTGCCCTCTCCTGTGAAGAAGCCGAAGTTCCAGGATCAGCCTCCAGAAGACTCCAAAATGACACCAGAGCAGTGGCGCGAGTACAAGGCAAAAGCCTATGCCTACTGGACGGTAAATCCAAAAACAGGTAGGCCTTGGAACACAAAGACCGGTCGTGCTACCCACTCGACTCTGCAGAATCAGTTCAGGTATATTCGGAACATTGGCGTGCTACGTCACTTTGGGGCAACACAAGGCAAAGATGACAAGAAGACGCTGATGGCAGAGATCAATGAGGCAGTTCGGGGCATGTTCGCGGAGAAACAGCACACTGCTATCATTCACGATCGAACGTTGCGAATTTGGGCTAGGCAAACAGCTAATGAACTGGACCCTAACAAGAGTCTCAAGTTCAAGGCATCACCGTCGTGGGTGTACAGATTCAAGAAGCGCAACAACATCGTGGACCGTGCAATCACCCACAGGGTCGGCAGGACCTGGCAACTGAAAGAGTTGGACTTGCAGCAGCAGGCTGATGCTTTCGTATTAGCGACTCGCGAGCTCATTGCAAGCGAAAGCATCCCACCAACGCAGGTTGCCAATGCAGATCAGAGTAGCTTCAAGAAGTTGTTGCAGAGTACTCGCACTCTCCGTACCAAAGGAACAACAGTCGTGCGAGCGGTTGTGGGATCCATGAGCGCAACAACCCACAGCTACATGATCATGCCCGTGATCACCATGGCCGGAGAGATTCTGCGGCCGATGTATGTACTGGTGTCGGAACCAAGTGGAAAGTTTCCGGGAAACAAGCCTGCAGATCCACCGAACATCAAATCATTTGCTGGCAAAACGTCCAACATGAACAGGGACGACCTTAAGGACTTCTACGAGCAAGTGTTCTGGCCAAGCATGCCTGATGATCGGAAGAAGATCGTTTTGCTATTGGACTCGTGGACTCTGAACAAGGACGACAATCTATCGAACGCACTGAAGCCTGCCGACGTTGCGTTGCACAAGAGACTGATTCCTGGTGGTTGCACTGGAAAGATTCAGCCTTTAGATGTGCATTTCTTCCGTCAGTACAAGTCCTTTGTACGCTTTGTGACCGACACACTGGCCATGGACAGTGTCATGGATATCTGGCATCGCGATCGATTCCTGGCACTACAGTCGTTTTCACTCTACCAGTTCAGCGCACCCCGATTCAAGAACCTGATCCGGTACGCTTTCCACAAGGCTGGCTATCTGGACGAGGAGCCGGGAATGTGGATCTCTCCGCACGAGTACTGCTTTGACTCCCTCGACGAAGGTGACGTGTGCTTCACGTGCGGCGAACTACCGTTCGTCAAGTGTGCACACTGTGAGCGCACTCTTTGCATCTCTCATGCTCTGTTCGACGATTTGCACATTGATTGTACCCTTTAACTTACGCAAACAAGTGCTCAATCAGACAACGTCGATTCAAACGTCACAAACCTTGTGTTCTTCTTCGTTTCCTGTAACTCTCATAAACCCCATGTTAATGTTTGACGCTCCATAAGTCCTGAACGCGGCAACGTCTGACCGTCGCACTGTGTAGTTATCCTATTTAGGACTAGTGCTTTCCGAAAATGTATAGTTTAGCGTCAGACCGGCAGCAACGATGTGAAGTGTTACTTGTTAGCATATTATGTTTTAAAATTAATTCTTGTTTTATATATTTCTTGTAACTGAACAAATTTTGTGATTATTCTTACCCTCGTTTGTAACTCAGTAACATTTTTAAATATTTTCCGGAGATGTAAATAAAGGTATTCTACATTCCTAAATTTATAGATTCCTGTGTTTGTTTAGAGCACATGAACTACTTTACGAACAGTAGTATGCGTTGTGGAATTATTAGTGACATTATCATAGTACACTGAGAAAAAAAAATGTAGGTGGCATACTTAAAAACGTAGGTTACATTCGTAATTCCTGTAGTTTCCGGACTTAACGTACAACCGTATATAACATCCTGCAGCAAACGTATAGCTGAAAAAGTATGTATTATACATACTGTCTGCATAAGTGCAATGACGTCATTCGTGTGACGTCATCTGCAGTAACAAGTATATACGGAGGTAATATCTAGCTTTGTGACGTCACGATCGTATGTAGCATGTGGGTTAATAATGACGACACTCACTGACTATCAGGACGGAGCATAATTTCAAGAAGTATGCAATATACGTTCTGTACGTGAGTTTCTTGCGTTCAACCCCGAGGCAGCATCTATATTGTACTTGTGCCCCGTACGTACGACTAGATACAGTATGCGTCATGTACGTATGTATTATACAGATTTTCCTTATGTCGCACACAGCTTGTCCCGATACAGCATACAGAATATCCGTATGCACCATACAGAGTGCACATATGCAGCTTACAGACTGTGTGCATGCAGCATATAGATTATACGTATGTCGCGTACAGGCTGGCCATATGCAATGTTTGGATTGGATGTATGTATCTTATAGATTGTCCGTATGAAATATACGGATTTTACCTGTATTGCATACGTATTGCCTTGTTGTAATATATGGATTGGACATATTCAGGATCTAGATTGTACGTATAGTGCACCGTTATTGAAGTGCTGCAACATACTGAGAAATGCATGATACATTCTTACTGTAATGTTGTCACATATTTTGTTTTTCTCTGTATGGAAACAAAAATAGCTTAAAATATGGTTGATCTTTTGTGCCAATAATAATAAAATTAAAAATACTACACTTTTCAATCTTAGTTTGGAGCAGTGAAACTGTCCAGAGAAATGTATTTACCTGCAGGGTGTAAGTTTGGACTTCCTGCTAATTCTTTGGAAAGCTACTGCAAAGCCAAGGTTGAAAAGTGGCACAAGCGTTAATTTTAAAATTATTGGCACAAAGGAGGTTAACCATATGTTAAACTATTTTAGTTTTCATACAGAGTAAATCAATATGTGACAATATTACTGTAAGAATTTTTTATACCTTTTGCAATAACTTAGTTGCAGCACTTCAATAATAATGCAAAATGCACAGCCATGTACAATCCTATGTTCAAACTCAAACAAACTTACGTACAGTCATTTATTAAGCCGTTATCATCCATTGCTTGTACAGTCACGAAATTAAATATTCTTCAGTTGACAAAATTTGTTTTCCTAAAAACTCAACAATAAATTAACCTATTAGAGTACCGACTTTGGCAGGTTGTCAAGTTATAACTATTCGAAGAATAACAACAAAAAGATCCAAATAAATTCATTTGTTCCCGAGCTATTGGCAAAAGAAAATTTGTCAACTGTCAAATACTTTCTTTTCCGTGTGTACTATATAAAGACGACTTTACCTCATTCTTTTCCTTAATATCCTCTTCCAAAATGCAGAAGTTGTTACCACAAGAGGCGTGAATAAGATTTTCCAGAAATAACTTCTCTGCACATTTTAATTAACAGATAAGTTATTTTTTAAATGACGCTTTAATTAAAAACATGGTGTCAGCTGAAAACGTGTTCCCTCACAAGATGATTCCTACACAGTACTCGCCATTAAAAATGCAACTTCAGGGAGACAGGGTAGCTACGCCAAAGTTCCCAAGCCGATATCTAATAGTAAGTGTCGAATATGCTTAACCCTTAACATACCAATACATACCATACTCTAGGGACCCCAGAGAGTGATATTTAGTGATACTGCCGCAATCATAAGAATCAATTTATTCTCAATTTTTATATGTATCTTGCAACCCTTTGAGATATTAACTACATGATTAGATCAACGACTCGTTTCTTTAAAAAATACAAAAAATAAAAACACACTTGAAAATGTAAAAACTCCATTGTTAAACCTGTGTTTCAGATTTACGAACACAAAAATATAAAATTGTATGAAGAACTGAATAGTGCTCAAATATACATAATATTTGATGTCAACAATGTTCATTTAACTTAAGTATGCTTATAGACATCCAAAAAATAATAGCTGGAGTAACCCTCTGCAATACTATGTTGAGAAATTAAAATAATACTTGGGGTCTCCAGAAGACTCCAGCTTGGTAAACAACTTTGACGACTTAGGCTTGGTACGTTAAGGGTTAAACTTACCGCTGTTTTCGCTGTGTGACAACGTGGTGACAAAGGAGCAGAACTGACCCAACCTTGACAACCAGAACGACTGTAACACAGCGAGACATCGAGAGGATGTTCTCTTCTGGTATGGTAAGCCATGCGTCTTACGATCCAATGCCACAGCTCATCAACTGTAGCTGGCTGAGTTCACAGGTATGAGAAACTGTGCAGCTATCGACCAAACATATTTATCCTTCCCTGCTCTATACATTCTGCAAATTTGGACTTTCCTGGATGTATCCTTCTTAGTTCAACATTTTAAGTAACGAGCAGTGTAATAGTCTGATACATTATTTAAAGAAAGAGCGATGATTCTCAGAACTACTCGGAAGTTTCTAGTTTACAATTTTATATGATTATATATATATATATATATATATATATATATATATATATATATATATATATATATATATATATATATATATATATATGTATATGTATATATAGATAGACAGATAGATAGATAGATAGATATACAATAATTTAAAACGGTTATATCAAAGTTTGCAATTCAGAGTACAAAAAGAAGTATAGCTCTCGGAACACTGATTATAGCCAGATAATACCACTAGTAGAGGAACTGTACCAAACCCGGGCCCGGGTCCATAAAGCGGGCCCCCTCAATTGCTGCTCAGGGTATTGGCGTAGAATGCTAGAAATAACCTGAATTGTAGTTTACTGTTACTGTTGTATGCAGCGCTAGTTCCTGTGTTGATAATTTAATCCTTTGTTCTGCAATCAACATCTGATGAGTTTTCATGCAGTGGAAAGTTTTGAAGCTCCGACGGGCAAGCATTGTTTTCCATAGCTAGTAAAGAGGTAAGTGAGCCAACTATTTATTTATTTAATCTTAATGGTAAGAGGTATGTTCTATGTAATTACCTAGTAATTTAGACGTAGGATTGACAAATTATTTGCAGCGAAAGTAAAAATATGTATGGTCGTAAAGTGGGCCCCCTTGCCAATCCTAAAGCGAGCCCCTACTATGTTGTGCAAAAAGTAAAAGATATGTTTCATACCAAATTCTCATAATTCGTGCAATTTATTTACAATTTTCGAGAGGACCAAAATGCCCAGAACAAAGCCGAAACTAATAACACAATATCGTGGTCGAGGGCATGGTAGTGTCAAGTCATAATCAAGATCCTATGATCCAGGAAAGTAAAAGACACAGCTGAAGGTGAAAGGAAGAGCCAAGGAAGACGATTCTGATTGTGTCTCAATCTCTGATATAAGGAAGCATCAACAATATTCTCAACTTTAAACGTTCCACCTGGGAAAACATCGTCCATGGATGACGATGCCACATGCATGTTCTGCACTGAAAATTTTTCGAGTGATACAAGAGTTGAACTCTGGATCCATTGTGTCATGTGCTCTTAGTGGGCCCATGTAGATTATGAAAAGACTGACAAAGTCAATTATATTTGTGACTTTTGCCAGTAGAAATCTCAACTTTATGAAACATTTCATTTACCACGTTTAATTTGGAAGTTTCGGTTCTGAAGTTTGAGGATTTTTTTTTTTAAATGCCAAATAAGTAGGTTGGAGAAACAGAGATGTTTAGATTTCTTATTTCTACCAGTAGAATATTGAATATTTCAGTTTTGAAAAAAAAATTCAGTCTTCAAGTTTAGTCTATATGAAAGATTGTCTTGGAACTTAAAAAAGAAAAAAAAAAAGACATTTTGATTTGCTATTTCCGCTAGTAAAATGTGGAATATTTAAGTTTACACATTTTAAGTTTATAAGTTTAATCTATTTGAAAGGTTGTGCTGGAGTTAAGAAAAGGACTTTCAGATTGCAGTTTGGCCACTAGAATGTGAAATATTTAAGTTCAATTTTAGTGTGTTCTTTAATTTTCGGAATTTGTTTCAATGTCTTCCAATAAAGTCTTTTAAACATTCATATTTCATTTTATTTCAATTCCAAGTGTTTAGGACGTTGTTTTTAGCTTAAATACGTAACTCATTTAAAGAAATACAGGTTTTCGCTTTGTGTAATTTATCTAAATTTAAAGGGGCCCGGTTTTGGAACATTTTTTTCAAATGCCGAAAATGCAGTCCATATGAAAATCCATTTTTTCTCAACCTATTTTTTTCTTGATTGTGATGGGAAGAAACAAGCAAAGCAATTACATATCATATTATTTTCAGCCTGAATAGCATTTTTTTCTGATCGATATTTTCTTAGATATATGGAAAAAACAAAATGGGGGCCCACTTTTGGTACAGTTCCTCTAAACTCAACCACACGCAGTACCGTTAGTTGCTTGGTATTGTCTATGAGGCAAAGATCATCGTATCTCATTGCGTGTAGATTTTTGTATTTGTTTAACGCTAAACATTGTTTGTCGCTAATCGAACCCAGTAACATATATATACCGACAGGACGTACGTTAGTCACAAGGTTACATGAGTGAAACACTAAATTATTCGATTGACACTTGCGGCCTTGTCAACACTAGAGAAAGGTACAAAGTGATTAAATAAATACGAAACATAGTTCATACAAAATATAGCGATGTATGAAGTCTCCTTTTCATACGATTTGGATAAAGGATACATCTGTAGAGAGCAACATAAATGATTTCTCTGGATAATTTGGATTAGTCCAGAATTCGAACAAAAATAATTTTGAAATTCGTTGTTAAGTCCAACATTTTTTCTTTCTTTCTTCGGATTCTCAATAAAGTTGACTACTGAAAAGCTGAGTTACAGATTTTATGTTAAAACATGTTCACTATACCATTGCCTTATTCACAGAACAATACATTAGTTATTAGACCTAATGTATGTCTGAAATAATAGTGCTTCGTGCAGATACTTTATCCAATCGGAATTGCACAATGATAAAAAAATGTTGCAAGGTATAATGTTCTTATTTACAGAGAAAAAGAGTTGAAAGGACTTACCGCTAACAAACATTTTCTTTAAACAGACATACATTTATTCTGATTTATGGAAGAAAGAAATAATTTGTGGAGCAGTATATTTATTAAGGTTACAAATTTGTACAAAAGAATGTAAATATAATCGGGTCTGTCTTCAGAAAGGACGTGCTTTTAGCCACAAATTACACTGCTTCTTTTCGCTGTCTTTCATGCAGAATCCTGGTTTTGTTTTGATGCATGAAATACCTGAAACAAAAATCCAAAAAATATTTAAAATGTTACATTTTAAAATATTTAAAATTTTTTTAAAAATTAAATGGACAAAATCTTTTCAGTCAGGTATGGACTTTTGGGTTTCTGGTAGAAAAACGATTAATTAAAAAAAAAGTGTTTATTGATGCTGAACAACTCGAAATGTATTACTATGCAAAAGTAAGTGGGTACCCAATGGCGTTCGAGGTACTATGGGGTACCTAATGTTTGCATTTTTAGATATGTGGAAATATATGTCTCTAAAATGTAAAGAACTGATATCTGTTTAGTACAGAAAACCGCAACTTGGTAAGCCGTATGGATACCGAGGTATGGGAAAATAAAGAACAACACCATAGAAGTGTGAGGTTTGCGTACCAGATTGTGCAGTTTCGAAAACGTAATTACTGAGAGCTAACAACAACCTCAAAAGTAGTTTCAATTCAATACACCACACACACGTCCTTATGGGGGTTTTCGGGTACTATGGCATTCACAGACCTCCCATTTCTAAACATTCTAAAATATATCTTAATAAACTTATAAAGAACGTTACAGGTGTGTGTTTACCGAAACCGCAAGTCGGTACGTTTAACAGTTATCGAAATATGGTGAAATAAATAGGAACACCATAGGTATGTGGGGCTTCCATACTTGACAGTACAGTTTAGAAAATTAATGAAAATATGACTAATGGCTATCAAGATATTGTCAAATAAAGGGAGGACCCCACACAGTTATGGGGTTTTGGTGTTAGGTCGTAAAATTTCCGAAACCGGTCATGAAATCTGAATAAGCACCAGTAGCAATTTCATCCTAAAGTAACTGGGTATTTCCATGGGGTTTTAGAACATCATGGGTCTAAAAAGATTAAGTTTTAAAAGCTTTGGAAAATATAATTTGACATTTGTAAAGAGTATTAGAAAAGAGAATAGAGTTACCCAAAACTTCCAGCCAGTACATCTTACAGCTAGAGAGACACCGTGAAATAAAAGAGTATTAGATCTTGAAATTTCATAAAACAACTTTTGATCTTAATAAAAGTTAAATAAGATGGTACTTATATGGGTGAAGTGAGTACCTCACACTCGTCAGGGCAATTCCGATCGAAAGATTAATTCAGCTCGAAGTTTTCTTCGGGTAAATCCAAGCGTGATAATTCCTAGCGTACAAAAAGAATGAAAATTCTTTGTCAATATCTAATATAGCAACCGAGATATAAGTAATTATGTATTTTATGACGTCGTAAAAATGGAGACCCACATGGATTTGTACTGTTGAGTCTTTGCTGTAAGAAGAAGAAATTTCAGAAAATTACCGTATATACCTTAATAGACAATTAAATGGGTGCAGACACGGTGGCTTAGTGGTAGGGTGCGTACCTTTGGTGTATTGGGTCCCTGGTTCGATCCGCGGCCAAGTCAGTTTGTAGTCGACATCGTATTCGTGGGTATTCTCGGGGTACTCCCGTTTCCTCCCACCTTTGCACTCCATCAATTCTATCATCAACATTCATTTGCCTTAATTTCATTTTAAAATTAAATGGGCAGTTAAGTGTGATCGTATCTCTGTGGATTAAGAGAATACTCCAGTGTAGTTTCTGCAAAACATACGGTACTAGGTAAACACCCCACCACGAAGTTACTGTGTCCTCACTGATTTAATTGTCTATTAAGGTATATACAGTAGGTTTTTGAATTTCTTTCTTATAGCAAAGACCTAGAAGTACAATAAAAGATCTCTATTTTTACGTCATAAAACATATGACTCGTTATATTTTGGTTACTATATTAGATATTCACAGGGAATTTTCACTCTCTTACACAGCTCGATGAACCTTTGGAACTGCCTGAAGAAAACCTAGAACTAATCTTTCCATCGAAATTGTAATGAGGTACTCACTTAACCCATAGAAGTACCATATTATTTAATTTTGTTGGGACCAATAATTTTTCCGAAGTTTCAACATCTCATACTCTTTTATTTTACGGTGTTTCTCTATATGTTAGATGTACTGGCTGGAAGTTTTGGGTAAACATATTTATACTTACATATTTCTAATACTCTTTACAAATCTCAAGTTATATTTTCAAAAGCTTTTAAAATTTAATCTTAGTAGACTGTAAGATGTTCTAACACCCCATGGAAATATCTAATTACTTGAAGATGGAATTGCTACTGGTGCTTATTAACTTTCCATGACCGGTTTCGGAAATTTTATCATCTAACACGAAAATCCCATACTTGTATTGGTCCTCCCTTTATTTGACAATATCTTGAAAGCCTTAGTCATATTTTAATTCATTTTCCAAATTGTACCTTCAAGTATGCAAGCCCCAAGCCCCACATACATATCGTGTCGCTCTTTATTTTCCCATATCTCGGTATCCGTAAGGCTTACCGAGTTGCAGTTTTCAGTAAACAAATATCAGTTCTTTACATTTTAGACACATGCATTTCCATATATCTAAAATGCAGAAATTAGGTACCGCATTGGAACCCCATTGGAGTACCCACTTACTTTTGCATAGCAGGGTAAAAACGCCAGTGATTCTCACTTTAAGGTTGAAAACATACTATTTTGTCTCTTCTCTGAGCATCGTGAATCTGTCGGAGCTGTACCATAGTTGGAAAGACTCACTGATCCTTCCTATAATGACCATGTAGTCAGAATTCAAAAAGGAGTAGCCGTTGAAGGAAAAACAATATTTTAAAATCATTGCACCAGTAGTCGTCAGCTTAAAATCTAAATGTTCCAGTAGTAGTCAGAATTTTCTACCAGTGTTCGTCACTCAAATAACTTGACATAATTTATTCAGAAACGCACTGTTTATCAGTTTAAAATTAAGAATAGAGTATAAAGTACTAATGTTAATAACTATGCATCACTTTTGGCACTCAAGAAAGAAAATAAATACGTTTTTACATACTTTTTTAAAGCAATTTCAGTAAGAAAAATGTTAACTGAATTCAAAAGTTAACTGTATATTATTTTAACGTTAAGAGTACAATATTAAATACTATGTTTAATAACTATAGTGACTTTAAGCACTCAAGAATGAAAATAAACATGTTTGTACATACATTTTTAAAACAATTTGAGAAACAAAATAAGTTAACCGAATTCAAAACTTAATTATACATCACCTTAAGATTAAGAATGGACTATAAAATACTGAGGTTAATAATAATGCATTACTGAAGAATGAAAACAAAAATGTTTTTAACTACCTATATTGTATTTACATGTTGTTATTTCTCATTAACATGCTTTTTGATAACGCACGATATGGGCTAGGGGTGCGCACGAGAAATGATTTGAGACTGTCACCTCTCGCAAAGATGTCGCGAAAGTTGTCTCCTCTCGAAATCTGTATCTGTTTCTATTGGAAGAGCTATGTCTCGTCTCGAATTTCGTAACAAAAATTCTGTCTAGTCTCGTGCCGTGCGCAACCCTAATCAGGCCATAGACAAAAACTTCATTTCGGAGGGGTTTCGATAGGGCTTTGTGATATCCAGTGGCGTATTTAGGGGGGGGGCTTCCGGGCTTAAGCCCCCCCCGAAATCTTACTTACTATAGTAAAGTATATGAAATATCTTGCAGAATTTTCACATTTTCAGGCAAAGCCCTCCCCGAAAGTTAGCAAAGCCCCCCCCCGAAAGAAAATCGTAAATACGCCACTGGTGATATCCAAATTTTGAAATAGATAATCGATATTGAAATACTACTGAAACTTGTTCGAAATATAAAAAATCCAGCAATATCAAAAACATCGATATATCGGTCAAAAATTTCGATATCGATAGTTTGATATTTGAAAATATTAATCGTTCGATCGAAATATCGCACATCCCTTGGCTCAAACTGTTACCACCTTAAAAAAGAATGTGAAAATTGCTAACTACCTAGGTAATCTGTAAGTACCTTAAGATTCATACTTTGCACTTCAGGGTTAACTTCGCACAAAATACGAAAAAAGTTACACAGTCTTCCGTCGGTAAACCCATGAACTGTAAAGAGAAAGTTTCAACTGCCACCGTAAGATAGAACATCTAACTGAATTTTGGCTATAATGTTGGCGGTTAACATCAGTTCTAATCACCTGAAGGGTTTGTTGTTGTAGAGGTATGGAAAGCACTCACTGTAAATGCAGACAAAATTTGGAAGATATCACCTACAAGAATTTCCGTCAAAGTTAAGTCGGTTTCGTAGAATTCTACTGTGTATGATGGGACTTCCAAGCAATAGTTGAAACTGAAGTGTGAAACATTGTAAAGTCATAGAAAAAATAACACTGGGAGAAGGCTGTTTTGAGCCTCAAATCGTGGTTACTTTGCACCGGGTCAACGTAATCCCTTAAATGGGAAATTCTTACTACTGGCACCTCCTCCCGTCTAACTTTAGGAAAATTTCCTCTTTAGATAGATGTCGAAATGGATTTCTTGTTGGAAAATAAATTACGAACAGCGGCGGATTCAGAAGAATAGTTTGAGAGGGACTTCACACAGAAATACTTCGTTTATTTAGAAATCACTAGACTTTTTTTTGAAGGGCTTGACGGGCATACGCATAGGAATGACTAAATTAGATTTTTTAAAAAAGAAATCCTGCAATTTGGGTGGGTTTCAGCCTGAAAGCCCCAAATCCCGTAAATCTTCCACTGATTACGGTTGAGATGATATTCTTGGATATAAAGAGCAGCCAAGGCAAATCTGTTCACGGAGATTTTTTCTGTTTTTCAGTTGCCATTTTTGTGGGTCATGCTAAACTATCAGAATGTGGCTCCTATTTCGGTACCAGAAAATACATAATTTTCTTTACAAATATCGATAATTCATACTAAGTACTGATACCGGTACCATAATTCCAACATCAATATTTGTAGACTGCATGCAGTTTTGTGTAAAAAGTGAAATGTATAAATACAGGAGAGAAAACATTGCAGACAAACATTATGTTAGTATGTTGAACATGCTTTTTTGTATGTGGTGCAAAATATCTTCATCTATGGGGTTACTTTGCACCAAAGTTTATATGAAATGAAATCTTTGAGTTTTACGTTCCACGATTTTGCCGGGTATGCTAAAGGAGACGGTGATGATGAGTAATGAATGAAATGGTGGAATGAAGAAAGTGGGAGGAAACGGGACAACCCCGAGAACACACGGTGTTTGTCCACCACAAAGTTCACTTGGCGAGGACTGGGATCGAACCCGGGACCCCAAGCACCAGAGGTGAACGCTCTTCCAAATAGTTGATTACTGTGCTCGAATGCAGGCAAGTAGCATACAAATTTATGATGTTGAAGGCGTTATTTTTCACAGCTATGAAGAAAAGACATGAATACGAAAAATAAAAATAAATCTTTGTTTTACGTCCTACGGTTATGCTGTGTATGCTGACAGTCACAAATGAGTATTGAAAATTGATGATCTTGGAATACGATTTGGTGGAATAATGAGGGGGAAAAATAGACATTGATTAAATATAAAATTGAAAAGAAATAAGGGCCTGACGCTCAAATATTTATCTATCTGGCAGCCATCTTGATCCCTCTAAAATATCATGAAGTACTTGATTGATTCTAAACCCAATAATAGTAATAGTAATTATAACATTAAACACAGAATATACCTAGATATAATTTACGCACCTTGAAGTCTAGAAATTAAGAATTGCAATCCTCAGCATTCCAATAGAACTTTGGTTTCTCCAAATGAAGATTCGGACATCGGTTTTCTTCTCCAGCAATAATGGGGTACAATAATCAGTTGCAGTCCATGTAAAACCATACCGTTAGAACGTGAGGAATGTATCGAAATATTCAAACTGTGGGGCGGGAGGAGTGCCTGTGCAGTGGTTACCGATTGCAAACAGAATCATCCACATTGTGACTGTGTTACATGTTGCAGTGTCACAGTAATTAACTAAATTTGAGGAGACGGGCACATTCGTGGACATACGTCGTAGCGGACGATCGTAGACAGCTACAGATGAAGCAACGCCTACGGCAGTGCTGACTTCCTTCTCGATGTGGCCCCAAAGGAGCACACGTCATTTATTAATGCAATGTGGGTTGAGTCATAGGGTCTGCGCGTGTATAAGTGCATCCGTACAAGGTGCAAATGAAGCAACATCTCCACGAGAACGATCTTGGTCGCCAAGTGCAGTTTTATGACCGAGTTATCGAGTAATTATGGTTAAACTCTAACATTTTTATGCAAATACTCTTTTCAGATGAAGCTGACCTCTACGTAAATGGGAAGGTTAATAGGCAGAACATGCACAATTGGTCACCTGACAACCCCGCGTGCAAGACCCCTCCAACATGACCAGCGCAAAGAAAATTAATTATGGTGTTGGCAGATAAATGAGGAATACGTCTAATCAGTCACTTTTCATTCCATAAAATTAACTACGGAATAATACCTCACGCTCGTACAGGGATAGATATTGCGAGTTGCGATGCCCGAGGATGGTACATTCTCGCAGTTTTTTCAACACCATGGCGCTTTCTTCATTATGGATTCGTGGTGCGTCACTACTTGAACAATTCCTTAAAACATGGGTTGATCGACGAGAGGCAGTTGAATTGCTGCCCGATCACCGGAC
Source organism: Thermobia domestica (assembly GCF_964235325.1). Taxonomy (NCBI): domain Eukaryota; kingdom Metazoa; phylum Arthropoda; class Insecta; order Zygentoma; family Lepismatidae; genus Thermobia; species Thermobia domestica. Next base: position 105,519,674 of record NC_137463.1, on the reverse strand, counting down.
CTAACGCTGTTCAATTTCTAGCTTTGTGGACATGTTAAGCCTATGGTTTGTGCAGTAAATATTCATAATTTTTATCATCTAGAACAAAGTATCGCCATCGTCTGTGCACGAATTTGACCCTATATCCTGCTTTGTGTCCACATTAATTGGAAGAAGCTTCTGCAAATGTTTATTGCTCAGTAGGAACATGTGGAACATATACTATAACCAGGGGTAAAAGTGGACCTGAAAAGGTGGGGGGACGGTAGGTAGCGACATCACTCCACGCCGTTCCTCCTGCCTATCTTTGCCCATTGTACCATTTTAGAGTCTGGGAGACGCCGTACATGTTTCTCGAGGTGAGGAACTGTGTCCCCCGCGTTCCCCCTCGCTTTTACCCCTGACTATAACAGGGAAATGTGTTCGAAGTGGGAACAATCAGAGGCGGTGCGTTTTATTACGATTTTGACTCGACATATCGGCTATCTAAATGTTCAAATGCAGTGAAGTGTGAAGCCTACAAGATTGCATTTCTATTTACATAATGTCTGAAAACCACTGGAAAGCCTCTTTAGTTACGGAGAAAAAATGGAGAGACTGATCCATCCATCGTGAACAACTTTCTGAAAAAAAAAAATAAATAAAAATAGCCCCTTACCTTGTATCAGAGAATTATACACGAAAGTGCTCAAAAACCGACTTTTAATATTAATAATTTCCAGCGGGAAAACTCCTGGACCACACACTCGAATGAGGGGTATTTCAAACTCCCGTAAGATTCGCCCCCACTGCAATCCCCTAAATCCGCCCACGCTCAAACCACGACGCTTATAAGACTTCAGACAAGACGACACATACCAACATACGAAAGAAACAATTCAATATGGCACATCAAAATATAAACTAATGAACTTCTTTGAAAACACCTCATTTTACAAACAAAAGGTAGAAAAAGGTAAAAAAATGTCAGTATTGTCAACTTAGAAGTTACTTCTACATGAGAAATAAAATCTTTGTCAATATATAAAAATGGATTTATTAAAGGTATTTAGCATTTATTCTTCCCTGAAGGTATATCTTGATCACTAAAAAACCAGAAACGGTATGTCTCTATCACTGAAAAAAAAAAAAAAAAAAAAAAAACAGAAGGGTATGACATACCACTGCATATAGTCTCACTTGGTTCACTGCCAATAACATTTCACCAGAATAAGTTAAATGATATCTGATTGCACATTTGACATCCTCAGAACATTTTAGTGCATGGCCATGTATCACACTACCCACTTATCATCCGTATTACAATTTCGAATCTAAGATGGCGACCGTCCGCGTGATGTAATCCGAAAGTATCCCTCTGGGCCTAATGTGTATCTCTTATCTCGCATTCAATGAAACTACATCCCTGTAGTTTTCAGAAAGGATGACAAGGGACTTCTGATGCATCCTGTATATAATAGTTGTATCAATAATGAAGTTGGAAGTATGTGATCTAGATCGTTGTTTCCAATTTAAGCTAATGTCTTGCTGAAAAGGGAATATTTGTTGAAATCTGAGTTTTACGTGCGACGGATATACCGGCTAGGCTAAAGGAGACGCTGATGATGATATAATGAATGAAATGGTGGAATGAAGAAAGTGGGAGGAAACGGGAGAACCCAGAGAAAACCCACTCACACGGTGTTTGTCCACCACAAAGTTTACTTGGCGCGAGCTGGGATCAAATCAAAGACCCCAAACACCAGAGGTGAACGCTCTACCACTGAGCCATCGAGGCCCGACAGGAATATTTGTTGAAGTCTACTGTCTTCTTCACTACCAAGGTTACACAAAAATGAGCCTATGGTTTGATGGAATTCGAACCAACATTATATGTATACTCTCTCAGCGAGAATCAAAGCTGGCACCAAGTTTACATATGCGCGCGCATTGTATGTTACTTATATAGCTCACAGAGCTATGGGCGAGCAAGCAAGGCACGTGCCCCGGGCGCGTGGTTGGAGGGGCTACTAAAAGAGAGGTTATATATTAGTACTTTTCCGTTTTGGTGTTTAATACTTTTCATCAGAGTGCGAAATCATGAAATCAAAGTGGGGGAGACTGAAGAGAGCGAGAGAGAGGAAAAAACAAAAAAAAAAAAAAAAAAAGCTGTGCAGTTTTACACTTCAAAGAATTGTAGTGAAATGAGAAGGTCAGAATTCAAGATGACATTCGGATGCTTGGCACGAAGAAAAACATTGCAAGCAATTAAAAAAAAAAACAAATAATGTGATATATTTTGTAGGCTTTGGATATGTATGTTTTAGTTGGCATCAACAATTATTGGTGTGTTTTGTCACAATTGACAGTTTAGCGAGAGACTAGGCTAACTGACAATTTTAACTTTCTGAAAGAAAAGGAAACAAATGAAAACAGCACGTTCCAAAGGATACGTCTGATATTCATAGTTTGGCTTAGTATACAGTACAACAGGGGTGGATCCAGGATGGACTACTGGGGGGCGGTGGGTTGTAATGCCACTACTTACAAGCTATCGCTACTTTTAAGAGATTCAACTCTGGGTGGATTTTATTTTATATTAAAATACACAAAGTTTCCTCTTCTTGGGGGCGATAGACCCTCCCTGGATCCGCCCCTAACTCAGGACAAGCTACACCGACAAGTGGTTGAGGCAAAGGTCAATTAATGACATTGGTATGCTGTTCCGTCAAAATCTCAATCTTGACCTGGATGTAGGTTAGCCTGGTCCTCACTGAACCCCTCAATTGAATGTTTAATATGTAAATTAGGCACTCCTACATCACAAACAGTAAATATAACCTACCTTATTTTACGTTTTTAAATGCATTTCTACAACTGATTGTAACTTTAAAGGTTCTCGTGAAGATTAGCTGGCGGAGGTTACCTAACATAGCCATGAGTTATCAAATTAACAGTTGTACATCGTGGGTGATGATAATGATCCTGAGGTTAGATGTTAAATTGGACTCGAGAGCGGAACAAGGGCTGATGTTATTCGTGTCTCAGACAGGGCATGGAATGGAACGAATATGAAAATAAGGTTCCTGTAATAGTTTTCCACAGGGTTTGTAAGATTTTCGAAACACTTGGCAATTTTTTTTTATCAAGACTTGACAATTTTTAAAAAAAGAAACCAAGACTTGGCAATTTCAAGTTTCATCCCCCTCGCAATCTTGTAATGCTCGATACGCCGCTGTAAGCAATACATATTTTCGACAATATTCGTTGTTCATCCGTTTCCGCTGGGTTACAACGTGGTAAGCTGCATATGGGACTTTTAATAGTGTTATTATAATGAGAAAGAATTGCAAATTATGTTGATGTTCCTAAAAGAGGGAAATTGAAAGAGAAATTAAATTAAAAATAAATAAGGGAGAGAAAAGTAATTACCGTACCTGAAAATAAAAATAAAGTCTTTGAGTTTAATGTCCCACGATTATGCTGTTAGGCTAAGGGAGACGGTGATTAAAGCAAGTTAATGGTTATGGGATGTTTGGTGGAATGAGAAAGTGGGAGGAAACCAAGTCCCCGAGAAAACCTACAAGCACGTATATGAAAATGAAGTAAAACATACACTGGACTATGCTTTCTTTGTCTAGCAGAATCATAGTTTGGAATCGAAAATGTGTTTTGAATCCTTGTATTTAGAGATTGAGAGTGTAAGTAACGAAATCACTTAATACATCCATTAAGATTTCGGAAAGCGAAATCTAAATTTAGGTAAGCTAACTCCATGTACTAACTGCTTGCATCCGCTTCGTACATTGTTCGAAGGGTCACGAAGCAAATCACCTCATTTAGTCTACACATACCTAGTACTAGTGTTAATTACCTGCTTCGTTTGGGTTCGATCATTCTAAACTATTTTACTGGTAGCATATATTCATTCGTTTAGCCAGGATTTCGTAATGGAAGGGGGTGCGTGACTTGAAATACTGTGGTTACAACACCAGGTGTACTGCTCTTCCTTCAGATGTTAATGCGCAACGGAAATAGATTTTAGTACTAGTACTTAACAGTTTAACAAATTATGTCACTTTTTTTAGTTTGTTTTTTTAACAAAAGAATAATTTATAACATCTATTTTTATTTCCTTTCTCTTTTTTGTATGTTGAAATTTTATGGTGCAGAATTAGACCCTGTTCGTCAATAAATTAAACAATATTTAACTTTTGTAATGTCCTCGCAGAACGCGGGGCATTACAGTTTACCGGTGGAGCCTTAAAAATTTTATCTTAAGATAAAATTTTGAATATAACTTAACCTAAATATTAACATTTTACAACGCACAATTTCTGTTGACTTTGGTGACTATATAAGGTCCAATTAATTTTTCCTGAATTTACATAATTATTTTCAAAACTTAAAATTTGTTGTTTTACTAATTTCTAACATGGTAATAGCCAATAAATAACTTTAATAATCAATTGGTGGTTCGATTAACAAAATTCTCAATAGTAACGATGAATAAACTCCAAAATCAGATGAAACTCTAACAATAAATATATTACAATATAAGTTCAAATATAAGAGTTTCCAATTATCTTTATCCTGTGTCTCTAAAGGATTCCTTCTTCTTGTTTAGCATTTTCTTTTTGCATTTCTTGCTTCTAACAAACTGCAGATATATGCGTCCCATTGATTTCATGATCATCCAGTTTTGTTTCTTTCTTTTAGTTTTCCGATGGTCTTGATATTTCTTTAGAGCTTTTGTCGTGAGTCGACCTTCCATCCGTTTGGGAAGATTCATATGCTCATCCATACGTTTCTCTTTTACTTCTTTCCAACATTTCTGGATATCTACAATTTCATTATTCGATTGTCGTCTCCATATGGTTTTTCTTCCATCAGTCATCTTTCTTATACATTTCTTCCTCACTTCTTTCCAGTGTAAACAGTGTTGTTTTCTTTTTGAGCTCTGTCGTCTTCCACGATTGGAATGCCTTGCATTTGGCAGTTTCACCTTATATTTCTTTCTTTTTCTCTTCCAACCCAACCGAATCATAGTATTTCTCCTTAGTTGAAGTTTGGGGAAGACATCTGTACATTTCATTTCTGCAGTTCCAGTGTCGCGATCTCTCTGTTCCACTTCTTTATTTGACACGATATTTTCTTGCACTACACATTGCTTTCCCAGTATTTGACATGTTTTATTTATTTCAAATTCATTTTCAGTCACAGATGTGGATTCATGACAATTTTCTGTTTCATCTTCTTTACCACATTCTTCGATTTCCACTTCTTTAATTTCTTTTTTATCTTCTTTCTCACGACCTTCAATTTCGTTTTCTTTGACTTCCGTTTCTTTTATTCTGGGTTTCTTCAACTTTATTAGCTTTCCCGATGTCAATCCCACCATATTTTAGAATATCTATTCCTCGTTTTCCTGGACATTCTTTAGGAGTTTCTCCCTTTAACCTCACAATCGATTGGTTTGTAATTTCTCTAAATTCTTTCAGAGTCTCGGCATGTTCTTCTCTCACATCTCGTGCAGATACTGTGAAATTCTTAATGTCACCTTTTAATAGGAACAGTTCTCTCAAAATTAAATCTAATTTATCTTCTATTCTTAAATTCGATTTAACACTATTTGTTATTGACGTTCCTCCTTCTTCCTCATTCAAATTTCTCTCATTGATTGTTTACCAATTCACATTGTTCATCACTATCATTGACAGAGTCCTTTCTCTTATTCACTATACGTGACATTATTAAAATCATCAAATAACCCATTTGGGTTCCCACTAACATTAGGATCCGATGTCAACTAAATTTCATAACTTAGTAGAAGTTTATTTGTTTCCTAAAAGACCACTAAAACAAATTTAGACACATCAATTCCCCAGGTCCAAGACTCCAAACATTCTGCAGTCGAATCTCTCTCAACACAAGATACAGATTATTTTCGACCTTCCATGATTCTTCTTGGAAGAATTTACCTCTGGCGCCTTCTGGTAAATAACTGCCAAGATTCATGCTCCTCAAGTTAGTATGACAAACTTCTTATACTGCAGCAAGAGAGACTCAACTTTATATATCCTGATGCTGGATGTCGCCAAATTTGTACTGCTCTTCCTTCAGATGTTAATGCGCAACGGAAATAGATTTTAGCATTAAAGTCGTCCAACGCAGAATTCAAAGAAAACCATGCTAGGCGACTTTGAATGGCCCGAGTCGCCAGCTTAGAGCATAGCTCCAAGCAACAGTAACGCAACCAAGTTCTTAATGTAGGGAGCCTGTACCCCAAGGAATCGAACAATTGCCATAGTTACATTCAGAAAGAACACATATTAATTAGATTATCAAAACATTAATCAGAATACAACATATATTATTATAGATTGGACCTGAAATAAAATTGGTAAATAAGGACATACATATATACAAAACATAAATATTCACATAAACAAATATCACATTATCTGTGCACAATATTTTTCTCTTTTCTATCTTTGACTTGTTCATAAACAGGAGTTCCGGTAATGTACAGTTCAAGATAATTAACTGAAGTAATATAATAAGTAAGATGTTCTTCAGTAATTCTTACTTTTACTAGTGGTGGTATTAAATTTATTAGTGAATAGATAAGTAAGTCGCTAGGTTTGAAACACAATTCTAACTGCACTGTTTATTTTATTTAGCATTTCGATTGTGATGTAATATATATTGTATTTGTTGACGTAGTTTGTAACGCTCATCCTGTAATTATTAGGGAAGAGAGCTGATTAGTATGTTGTTTAGTAAACATTATGCTTATGCATTATATTCGTTTTCGTAGACTTTTATTATTATTTTTCATTATTTCATTATTTTATATCTATAGAATTATTATTTATCACACAATATTCATTATTTTATAACGATCTTCGGTAACATAAATAAAATATTTCATCTTTTCAATTCACTTCGTTGCGTTATTCTACTCATAAATAAACATACCTCAACATACTCAAGCAATTAAAAGAAAACAGCTCCAGCACAAGATCCCCAAGATGGCACTACATATGAAATATGTGTATATCTTCTAGTCGACTTAAAACATCTTCACCATCATCATTAATCTTGTCAGCAACATCTTACATAGAGAAATTGGTGAGACTTGCAATAGCATCTGCTGATTTTGAGACAGATAATGGGTCATCATTTACTTAAAATTTAGAAAAATACCAACCAGAATTTAGATCATATTACAAGACATCTGATTTCATTAGTGAGAACCCGGAGTGGGTTCAACTATTAGCACTTCATGCCTTCAATTTCCATCTTGCTTAAATAATATTCTAAATAAACTTTAGGTATAATTATAGTTTTACTTTTCACTTCAAATCGTTATATATTTGAAAAAATCCTCCAGATGTTTTCAATTCCACAATTTATTATTTGAAAACTAGTACTTAACAGTTTAACAAATTATGTCACTTTTTTTAGTTTGTTTTTTTAACAAAAGAATAATTTATAACATCTATTTTTATTTACTTTCTCTTTTTTGTATGTTGAAATTTTATGGTGCAGAATTAGACCCTGTTCGTCAATAAATTAAACAATATTTAACTTTTGTAATGTCCTCGCAGAACGCGGGGCATTACACAGGGGATCGATCAATCTAAACTATTTTACTGACAACATATCCATATTGATTTGTTAGGACAATAAAATGAGGATATGTTAGTGAGTATTTTAATTAAAGAATTATGAAGAAATCTTGCGTAAAAGAATAGAAAAAAGTATTAACATAGACATAGTCTTCCGAGGTCATTCGAACTCGGTTCTTCTCGTCTTCTTTCTATTTCTCTTATCTTAGTTTAATGCCGTCAAGGATAGCAACGAGATCTCTTTCGGGAGTAAAGACATCCTATAAAATGGATTAGTGTTGCCGAGAAATTCAAAATGGTTCATAATATTGGTAATTCTGAGCATTGCTTAAGTTCTAACTGACAGGCTATCTGAAAGAACCGGTTTATCGATCGTCATTTTAGTCCATAGGGTTACCGGCGCAAATCCCGGGGGGATGAGGACATGTCCCCTCCAATCTTAGAACTGGGGGGGACTCCCCTCAATAATCCGATTTGAAATGCGTTTTTGGGGGAGAAATGTGATGATTTGTGTCCGATTGCCACAAAGGAAAGTAAGATGAAATGATGTCCCCACCCCAGAATAAGCCTTCAATCTGCCCGCCTCACAATTTTGAAGACAACCCTACTCCCCTGATCCTCCGCAGCATTGTTTTTCAACTTGATAAATATTTTGAACATCTTTAAAAAAAATTATGAGAACTGTCTTACGCGTCCCTCTCAATGTTGAAGACAGATTTGCGCCGCTGTATAGGGTTAACATGGAGCTAGATGGAATTCGGAATGTTCCGTTACAATAATATCCAACTTAACTCCCCCCCCCCGTTTCCTCCACACAAAGCTCCTCGTAAGAAAGAGTAACCAAACGTTTCTTGTAGCTTTATATTTTTGAGGCTGATTCATCTGTTTCATCTTTCCTTAATATTTTTCATTTCTGGATCCAAAGGGGGGGTGGGTCTGGACCCACCCCTCGGCTACGTGCCTGCTTCCCTTAAAAAGCTTCATTCGAACCCTGAATCAAAACAACTCCATCTGTAAAGCAGTGCTGAGTTGATTTAAGGCAAGTCTTTACTTTGACTCCAACTGTGACTTTAATCGGTTCTTATAGGTTTAGTAACATTGTGGCCCCTTGTACTTATAGTATAATTCTTAACTTCGTATAGTAACAATGTTGCCCTTGTACTTATAGTATAATTCTTAACATCGTATAGTAACATTGTGGCCCTTGTACTTATAGTATAATTCTTAACAGAAGTCACAGTTGGAGTCAAAGTAAAAATTTGCGCGATTTGAATATCCTTTTCTGCAACGAGGCTGTATGAGACGTGGACTTACTGATTAACATGGACTCCGAACCACTCCCGCCGGGAATCGAACGCGGGTTCTCCCACACCAAAGGCGCGTACGGTAACCACTTAGCCATGAAGGAGCTCATCTCTAAAGCAGTGTAAGCAACAACAACAACAGAAAAGAAACACACACACACACACATATAATATATATACATACATATACTAGAAGTTTGCGCAATGGGGATCAAAACATTCTCAATGAAGTATGAGAAATAGTAAACGTCAATCAAAGTGGGCTTCTGCTTATTCTTTACTTCGTTAATACTTAATTCCTTCTAGAAATAGTGAAACAATACTATGAAGTCACAGTACTTAAACATAATCGAAAGAATAAGACAAGGAAACAGAGTAATTTCCGACTGATTAAACTAGTCATATATACTATACCTAACTGTTACATTGTATTTCTTACCATATTACGAAAGCGATATAAGTTTTTTACCAGCGATAGAAGCTGGACGCAATCCAATACTGCAATTCAGACGCTGTAACGAAAACTGCAAGTCAAACGCCTGACACTCCTAACTCCTCAAGCTGTGTAATAGCTGTTTCAAGCGGTCTGCAACTTATGACCTTGAAACTAAGTGCTAGTAACCAAATTAATCCCAAGGTACGATACAAACACCCCAACTTGCCACAGTGACGTCAACACAAGGAAAAAGAAAAACATCTAATTTTTGGTTCCAAAATTATGAAACAATAATAATAATGTTTTAATTCTCAGTAACTCAAACATTAGTTAACTAGAGAACATAACAAGCAAAACAAAACAAAACAAAAAGAACTGACTGCTGTTTTTAAATTTCAGTGAGGCTGTAAAATATGTTTTGTTTTATTGTTAAAAAACAAAAAGAAAAAGAAAAAGAAACAAAGAAATGAAATAAATTTTGTTGCAAATATCCTAGTAAAAATAAATTTTCTAGACACAAGTGGCTCCGCGTAGCGTAGTAGCTAACGCTCTCGCCTTCGGTACGAGCGGACCCAGGTTCGATTCCGGTAGGGGCACTCGGTCGAAAAAGTATCAAAAACTTTAAGTCCAGCCATCCTGAATGAGGCTTTCTGGTCTTTCCTCATTTCACACCAGGCAAATCGCGGTGGTACCCCACATATAGGTCCCAGGCCGTTTGCTTCCTTCCCTTTCCCCGGATAGTGTGCTCATCCTGAGGGACGTCATAACTCACATGTGACGGGGCTAACAAGGTCATTGATGCCGAAAGCCCAGAAATCTAAATCCTAAATCTCATTCACTACACAAAGAAAATGTTCGCGCTGAAAACGTTTCTTAGCAATTATGTTAAGCAGTCCTGTAGTAAATCTCCATCAAGTAATAAACCGTCACATATAAAAAGGAATGAATAAACACATAACATTCATTTTGAGTACATTGAAATGTAAAAAGTTACAAAACATTAATATTCAAAGATTTCTCAAAATTCAGATTAACCCATTCCTTTCTCCTCAACCATTAACGAGTTACAATAGTAAGAATTGTAGTCATAATCACATTACTTGTTTAGGTACTATAGTAAAGCAAGTTTATACTAAAGGAATATATAATGGTTATAGTTTAAGGAGCCGTACTTCCCATTTAGGGAAGGACGAGAAACGCCATACTTTCAGGAATTATTCATTGACTATCTAGATGTTAAAAAAGTACGTAATAGACTGAGTTCTTCGCCCTTGTACGTAGGGTGTTTAGGTAGTGCAACATAAGATGTATCCTCGTGCACGGGAAAATGAGAAGTATGCTGTTCTTAACTATTACCTATATAATTAATGGAATATTTAACTAAAGTGATAGTTTACTATTGCACTTACCCCAGGCTTTTGTTTCCTTCACTCTTCTTTTCCGTTGTAAACAACCTCGTTTATAAACCAACTCGCAAGCAAACGACTGTTGTTTCATGACGTCATCTATGGTGCAAGAAAGAGGTGTCTATAGGAGGTCAGGACCTCACACACAGATGGACGTATATAACATATAGCTGAAGTATTTAAACATACGTATACGTAAGTAAAATACAGAAGATTGTTAGATATCATGACATCCTGCAGCGACATGATGTAATATCTAAGCGGGTAAAAGGCAATACCTGTGTAGCATATGATAAAGTACGCTCCGTACAGATTTCCTTAGTAAACATAACGAATCTTGTATTTGTACAATATACCGCTGTCCGGATAATGGATTTTTCTCAGTGTACGTAAGGTTTTACTGTTGATGTCGGTATTACCCCAACAACCTGTCAGTCTTTCCCCATAGAGTTGGGAAAGTCCGACACTTCTCCGTTGTTCATTTCAATTGTAGTTCTATAGCCACATATTGCTTTTGTATAACATTTATTGCATCTGTTAAATAGTTGAAATAGTAAACTTAACCATGGGCTATAATTCGTTTCTTCAATAATTCGTTACAATCTTGTAGTAGTGCAAATCCTAAAGTGCACGGTGTGTCGGTATTGTCCCAAATGACCATAACAATTGTAATCTCCTCATGGACCAAGAAAGGGATGGACACCCCTGCTAACAGTAAATATTTCTAGTTTAATAGCAAAAATATAAACATTAGTTATGCTTATCTTAAAGACTGCCAGTTTAGAACTTCTGATCTATTAAAATACGACATGCATATCTAACTGCAACTATTATAGATCAACTCTTCTGAAATTATAATCCAATCGTTGGGTGGCGAAAGAATATTCCAAAAATAAACGGGAACATTCTGCGAGAGCAATTTTTGTATAAGTAAATATCAAATTTCGTTATTATTATTATTATTACTATTACTATTACTATTATTATTATTATTATTATTATTATTATTATTATTATTATTATTATTATTATTATTATTATTATTATTATTGGTGTTTTGGGAGATGAAAAGTCTTAACATAAGGTGCAAGGTTCCATACAAATACTTTTGTGTAGGCAACGGAATTCCCAGTAAGTAGTTTTATTTTTCGTTTTCCAAAAGTAATATATTACGGAATTTTCTTCTTTGTTTTACTTACCGATTCAATTGTACTTAGAATTCATAATTCTGGAGGCTATATGTATTTTGTATTAGTTTACTAAATATAATCTTCGGCCTTAAGCTTCTCTGAAAAGATTGGCTCTGTTATTGCAGAGCAGGCAAAATACCAAGTTACCAAGCTGACAACGAAAAGCAAGCACATTGATTGATTTTCTAATAAATTATAGAATTTTAAGAAGGTGAAATTACATCAGCGGTTGGCAACGAAAGTTGCAAATTTTACTTACTTATATGTACTGAAGAAGTAATATTTTATGACTAAATAAATTGTCTTTTTGTCATACTTCTCTTGTATGGAAAATTATAATATTTTCCTTAGTGATGTAAACTCTTTGTTTCACAGGACAGATACTACTGTGTGTGTTCATAGTAGCTTGATGTATTTCAGTGTTTGAGTGCCAACATACGGAGCTTGAAATATGATTTATGATGTTTTGTTCTTATGTGGAAATAACTATTGGTGGTAGAATAAAGAACACTGTAAGCAATTTATACTCAATTCAGGTGTATTTCACAGTTCAGTTGAGTCGATTTTACTTTTAAGCAATGAAAAAGTATCTTAGAAAAGAGAAATAATAAGATAACGTCGATGATTTTTAACTAATTGAAGTCTCCACTAATTTAAATGTTGAATGATCACCAAATATTTAAGGTAAGTTTTAAAATGCTGGCAGAACATTAATTGAAAGGAGTTTAAATTTAAAGTTTAACAGTTAATGATAATTTTAGGTTATTAAAAATCATTAACCATAGTTCGTACTGAAAGGCTTAATGAAATATGTTTCCGTATTAGCTTCACCTTATTAGAGACTGCCCTGCGTATCGTAGTCGCTAATGTTCTCGCCTTTGATGCGAGATATCCCAGCTTCAATTTCTGGCGGGCACTCTCGTTGACAAGATGTAATAGTATTTTTTTTTAGGCCTAAGTCAGGGTTACCTTGAGTTTTCCTCACTGACACCACGCAAATTCCGGGATGGTACGTAACATACAGGTCCCAGGCCGCTTCCTTCCTTCCCAGATAATGTGTTCGTCGAGGGAAGTCATCCCTAATATGCTGCGGGTTTAAGGCCGTGGATGCCATGTTGGCATGTTACGGATCCTGTTATTATTAAGAACGAATGATATATTTTTTATCGTTATAAAAATTATTTTTTGTCGATTTCCTCGAAAAGTATGCATGACGATTTACTATCACTCATGTGATTTTGTTCAGTGCAATAAGAACTATCAATTTATACGGTATAAGCCTCATCTTTGGACACTGTTAAAAATACACGTTAATATTATTGTAGAGTTCACAAGTACTATGCGCATTACTATTTGAAAATTGTGCACCAGTGTTAGTAGTATGTGTGTCACCGTTAGAAGCATATGTGTCACTGTTAGATGTAGGCTTATACGTGTGATCGTTAGAAAGCAAAGAATAGATAGAATGTGGCATTTAACATACACATACATATACACTAAATAAATAAATAAGTAGACAACCTGTTCCAACAGAATAAAGAAAACTTCGAATTATTATTGGATTGCCAACAATGGCATACTCTAGATAATGTTTTTTCTCGGAAATTACACATGAGAATTTACTCACAAGTATCTAATTCTGTTCAGTTCATCGATTGGTATGTGTAGTCTTGGGATAACTTTATAGTATTTTTTTTTTTAAAAAAATAGCGTTTTAGAATTAGCCCTTAGGCAGGGGGCCCGTCGTTTTTGAGGGGGGGGGCAGCTACAAAGCCAAAAGAAATTATGTTGCAACTAGTGTTTTTAAGGCCTGAAAAAACGGCAAATTTTGGTTTCTGGGAAACTAAAAAACACTGGTTTCTACATTATTATTATTATTATTATTATTATTATTATTATTATTATTATTATTATTATTATTATTATTATTATTATTATTTGCTTTTTGTCCATAAATTATATTCCAGGTAGTTTTTATTATGTTTAACCAATAATTACTGTCCCGGACCAAACGTTATAATTTGTGCATAACTATTTTAGTTTAAGACCTTGTACACAGAACCTATCTACATAAGGCTGATTTTCTTTGAAATTTCAGTTATTTTATTTAAGATTTCCTGACAAAAATAATTATTTATTATTCGTGACTTTAAAAAAATATTTTATTAACATCTATGTCTCATTTCCTTTGCTAGGGGCCGTCCACATATTACGTAACGCTATTTTTTGACCAATTTTTACCCCCCTCCCTCCTGCTTGTCACACTTCGTAACGCAAGGCCTAACCCCTCCCCTTTGTTACGTAATAATTTTTAATCTTTGTTTTTTTAATTATTTTCATTATTTAAGGATTTATTACAATAAAAAAACTATTTTTAATGGTAGAACTTTTTATTACAAAATTCTTATATTATTGTAAATATATTTGTAACGTTTTTCGCCAACAAATCAAAGTATTAGAAAATGGTAAACTCGTAATAATCTTTTATCCCCATAAGGTTGTTTAATTAACCAATCATAATACTTCAAACTACTGTCGTTTCCCCAAGGAGATCGCACCCATCATTTTAAGTCACTGGTGATTGGCAAGGAGAAAGTATTGCGGAGGATGCAGTTAAAACAGGATTTAAAGAAATAACATCGACCTCTTCTTCCGAGATCCAGGATGCTTCGTGCATTTGAAGTTCGCCAGTGTTAACGATGCAGAGTACTGTTCCTCGTCGACCACAGATTCGAGGTGGCTGCACACGTGAATGAGCAGGGACATGTCGTTTGTAAACAAGGTTTCGAGCATCTTCTTTCGACTTCGGACCTTCAGGTTACCACTTTACAAATTCTTTTTCTTTTCCTAAATCAGTGCTACAATGCGAATAAACTCGATTTCTTCAGATATATTCAAATCCAAAAATAATAATAATAAAGTAGTACGACATTAATTTCCTACGAATTAGGTTTTTAATATCTTTAGGTCTGCAAATCGTGCATTGTTCCGTCGCGGAAAATATTTCACGAAAAAAAGTTTCTTCTGTTTCACATGCGAAACTTCTTCGAAGAAAAGAGTGGGTAATGATTCGAATCAGAAGTTTTAAATAATATTGTCAGAAATAGCGATACAAGTGGGAACGCGAAGGAATTTTAAAGCGGTGGTTACGATCACTAACAACTAACTCTAGAAAAGGGTGTGACGTAAATGCAATGCTGTGATAGCCGCAAAACGGAGTTTTATTGTATTGTAATACACACAGGGTTCTTCACTAGTCATGCTGGTGTCTAGTACGTCTTCGAATAACTTCTGTATGTTTCAATATATATAGGCTATAGTTCGCAATTTTCAAAAATAATGTAATTATTTATTTATCTATCTATATATACAGGGTGAACGGTAACTAAGTAGACGAACTTGGACGGGTGATAGTACATCTTAAAAAAAGCAAAAAAGTCCTAGTGAACATGGGGGAAATTCCGTCCCGTTTAGGAATGACAGAGTGTCGTGGAGAGGAATGACAGAAGCGTGGGAACATGAACTTCAGAGGCCAACAGCTTAAAAACAATACATCGTAGAGAATGCGGGTAAAAACGTCACTTAGAAAGTCATACCTACTCTATTTAAAAATGCATATTTGAAAACGCAGCTACGTGTGCGCACGGGATTAACAACGTGTAACACTTCTTTCCTTTACAGCATGTCTGGGAATCCCTCCGTTCCTTTGGGGAATCCCGTGCGCACGCATAGCTGCATTTCCAAACATGCATTTTTCAAGAGTAGGTGTGACTTTCTAAGTGATGTTTTAACCGCACTCTCTATGATGTATTGTTTTTAAGCTGTTGGCCCCTGAAGTTCATGTTCTCACGCTTTCGACTCTCTGAACGGGACGGAATTTCCCCCTGTTCACTACGACTATTTTTGCTTCTTGTTAGATGTACTATCATCCGCCCAAATTTGTCCACGTAGTTACCGTTCACCCTATATTATATATATATATATATATGAAATAAAATGACTACATTTGTAACAACTCTTGAGCAACCCGACTGATTTCGATTTAATTTTCAACGTAGATGAGGTTTGGGCCTGGGATGGTTTTTATAGCTTCACTTTGAAGGTGCACTTTGAAGAGAAGGGGAAGATATACAAAAATGATCGAAAATGACCAATATTAATGTCGAATCATAGTTTTCGGATTGGCTGATATGAACAGTGCCACTTCCGATGCCGTTTAAATCCAAATTCAGTCCCCATTAGTACTCCTAAGGGGCATGGTGACATGTAAAAATAATTGAAAATTACCGATTAATTCAAATCCATACTGAAAAACGTTTTTCACCAAATTTTTCATCTGATATATTTTTTTAAAATACTAGTTACAGCATGTAAAAAATGCAATGCAGGCGTACTTACAAACCAATTTAGTACCATTGTTTTATGGTGGTATTTATAGTACCTTGTTGAAACGTTTGCCTTCAAAGTGTAAAATATAAATCGCAGTAAACTGTGTAATCTGCTGTAATAAAATAAAATTAAACCATACTGGTTTCCGATTGGTATAAGGAGGAGATACCATACTATTTTTCGATTGGTATGGTAAAATAGTATTTTTCCATACTATTTTACCGTTAATTATTAATTATATGTAAACTTTGTTATTTTTAAGTGACTGAAGAGAGGTAATCTTACAATGATGTTTTAAAAACTGGTCATTTGGGGGGGGCAGGAAATCATTTGGGGGGGCCTGGCCCCGATGCCCCCCCCGTGGCTACGCCCCTGCCCTTAGGAGACACACTTGATAAATGCCAATTCTGGGGTGTCACAAACAGGAGCTGAAAAACAGAAACTCTTCACTCCGTGAAAGCACGACGAACAATGTTGAACATCAGTGGTTGCAGGCAAAGATAGCAACTGAATTTACAAAGGAATAAAAAATTAAGTTTCGCTAAAATAAACAAGTAACAAATAAACGAAAATACGTATTTCGGGGTGCTAAACACTTCAGTGTGTCTCCCAAGGGTTAATCAGAGTTTTGTGTTATATCTCATTAACTATACTGTGTACTGTCATGTTACTAGTGTCGAAACGGAGAAGTTGATAAGGCTATTTTCAGGACCAGTTTCATATTAATAAGTGATGTGGTTATCGTATAACGTCAATTTTTAAGTTTCCAAAAAAAAACTTTTTCTTGATATTCTCCAAAATTACACTCACCTATACAATTTTTGTTCAGTTATTGACTTCAATATATATGAAGTAAAAAAGTTCGCGGAATTCTGTTGTAGCTCTTTATTATCACAATATAAGTACACATTTACTTAATCGCTTTTGAAGTTGGCACCTTCGGAACACACACACACACACTTGCTCCATCCCTCTTATGATTGGTGGAAACACCGACGAAAGTCCTCTTTTGGTATCTTCCAAAGTTCAGACGTCGTGTTGATTTTGATCTCTTTTACGTTGGCGAAACGGAAAAAGCCCATTTTTAGCTTTGGCAAGAGCCAAACATCCGATGATGCTAAACTGTTTTCAAGGCTTTAAAACTCTCTGAATCAGATTTTCCCCAATTTGCACGTGAACTTGATGTTTACGCGTTGATCGATCTGTGAAATTGCTCCAACTGATCACTACACACTCTTCCGTTCGTTAAGACATGTTCATATACGCAACCTAGGGATTGTATTGTCCAAGATTCGTTGTGATTGCATCACAAACGCCAGAACTACAACATTTCGGAAACTCGTTGACTGCCCCTCGTATATATATATATACACTCCTCCTGTATATAGGCATATTTTAATTTTTATACACTGTTAAGAAAAATAACGACAAAACATAGGTCTACTAAACATTTTCAACAGGCGCAAAGTTGTTTAAAAATCAATTAAAATGAAAGAGATACGATATGAAACTAATGAGAACTGCATATTGAAATACCAGAAAAATACAAATGCAACAAGGCCCGCATATTGAAATACAATTAAGGGGGCAGATTACTAAATATTTTTCAAAAGCTAATAATATTTCTCTTGCCAGTTTTTCGTAAGTGAAAAAGAGATAATGAAATGTGACTTACCTCAGAAATAGATAATGTTATTCTACACCCAAAAATATGAATCGGAAGAATTTTCAGTGTCGCCATCCATAGAAATTACAGTGTGACCAGAATTTGAATTACCCAAAAATCTAGGTTATAGCAGCGACTAGAAAAATGAACTCAACGGCAATTGATGACTTATTATACTGTCTGTGTTCCTTGTTAACTACTTTTTAAATAATGTTTGTATTTATTTTGTAATAAAGAGTACAAAATAAATAAGTTTTAATTATCAGTAGAATTAAAATGATGTTTGTATTTGTTTTGTAATAAAGAGTACAAAATAAATAAGTTTTAATTATCAGTAGAATTAAAATACAAATATTATTTAAAAAGTAATTAACAAGGAGCTCAGACAGCATGATAAGTCATCAATTGCCGTTGAGTTCATTTTTCTAGTCGCTGCCATAATCTAGATTTTTTGGTAATTCAAATTCTGGTCACAGTGTAATTTCTATGGATGGCAACATTGAAAACTCTTCCGATTCGTATTTTCGGGTGTAGAATAACATTATCTATTATTGAGGTAAGTCACATTTCATTATCTCCTTTCATTTACGAAAAACTGGCAAAAGAAAAATTGTTAGCTTTTGAAAAATATTGAGTAGTCTGCCCCCTTAATATTGAAAGCTAATGAGATACCTGAGCATAGTGTGATTTCACTAGTGCGGCAATGTCTGGTTCAATATTCGTGAGGCACATTATCAAGTCATTTAAAGCAGTCAATAACTTTTTTAACAACTGTCCAAGTTTTTTAAAACCAAAATTAGAAATCACTTTATTTTTTATCATATGACCCAAAATTAAGGGAGTTATGAAGTTTTAAAATTTTCAAACGGCCTCCATTTTGAAACAGCATGACTGATCGGATTCGATATTTGTAATATGAATAAACTGATCAAGTTTGGTTTTAATCCATTCACTTTTAGGGAAGTTACTGTACCCACTCTATACAAGAAATGGATTCTACTATTATAGAAATAGATGGATACCCTGAAATCTCCGCAATAGGTATATTAAAAATCACATACAAGCTTATTACAAAACAGAAATTGTAAATGGGTCGCTGGCAAGAGGATGCGATGAAATAGGGGTCGTGAAAGGAATTAGGTTGAGAACCACTGGCATAACCGAAGGAAAACAATTACTAGCCTATATTATATTTAACGTTTGAGAAGTCTGTTTTCAGGATTAATTCCTTCGTTTCAACTTCACAACCTGCACAGCAAGAAAGCAATAGCATTAAAACAATTTTAAGACAGGCCAGTGTCACAAGGTGACTACAATTTTAGCGTGTTATTTCAGCCACAAGGATAAGTTGTTGCTGTTAACACAGGCCTGAAGTGACCGATTTGACACAGAGATGATGTTGAGCGGTTTTGAACGCAAGCCATTGAAATACAGTGTATTCAATTTAAAAGCGTTATGGAGCATAAATATACAATATACAAAATATACAAGTAAACTCTTAAAGCTTATGTTGTAAATTATATCCTTGATCTATCCGCTTCCCACCCTTCAGCTGCAATCAACTTCTCCTGTAACAATAGTCATAACGTAACTACAACAACAAAAACAAGACTCAAATATACTTTACCTCCCGCTTTTAAATTGAACGCACTGTACTAATATTAATAACTATTTTATTCGTCACTGGTTTAGAGAAACCTTTCATTTGCTAAGAAAGGTATCACAATTACCCCAAAATCCTGCGTATCAGATAGATACGCTATACTGTAGTTTTAAGTGTGCACATTGAATTGAAAGAATATCATAAATATCCATTGTTTGATACTAAGGATTTGTATTAGTTTTTCTAATTTTTTGCTATGAGGAAAGCTTTACGCGGTGTATTAGACATTTATGCCAAGTAATAAATAACATAGTGTATTATATTTCCTGTAATCTTTCAGGAAAGTCGTTGTGTGTGCGTATGAATTTTCTGACATTTATATAAAGAGAAGTGTTGTCATCTTTGATTCCTACGTTTACGGTTTTCTTCTTCGTCCTCGCAACCATTTTGAATAATTTATGTCATACATAATTATTCGTAATATGAGTCACGTCCATTAAATAAAGAAAATGTTTTTGTGAAAGCAGTTGTTGGGCAACTTATAACGACAATACTGTATGTATATGTCACTATGGACAATGGTCCGTAACATAATATGTATTTTGTTATCATATTATGATATCACTTTTTTATGACCAGATCTGCCTATTTATGTTATTTAGTTTGGGCCAGGCATAAGTATCTATGTTTTTATGGTTAGTTTAGAATGCCTAGGTATAAAGGGTACGCCATTATAAATGAATGTATATTCGTTTAAAAATCAGATATTTTGTAAAAATTCAGAAGGTAAATAATAAAGTATTTACACAAAATACATAAATTCGCATATATCGTATTCTATGTTATATCATTTTGAACAGTTAACTAGTGAATTACGTTAAAGTAATCCCTTAGTACATCAAAATCGAACTTAGGGCTAGATATAACGAAGTGTGAATGAAAGTAAACGATATATACACTGATCACCAGTTGAATTAGAGACATCTACCTAATACCGTGTAGCACCACCTATCGCTCTGATAACGGCGGCTACCTGCCGCAGCATGGACTCCTCGAAGCGCCTGCAGTATTGTTGTGGCATCTCACTCCACATCTGCTGCCATTCTCCCATAGAACACGCAGGTTGGTCGGAAGAGATATGTTCGAAGGCGTCGTTCTATGCCGTCCCAGATATGTTCGACGGGATTGAGGTCCGGTGACCGTGATGGCCAAAGAAGTGTTGCCAGGTCAGAGGAGTGCTCATCAAACCAGTCTGCTGTTATTGTCCTGCTCAAAGATGAGGTCCAAATCCGGATGTTGCAGCCGAGCAAGTGACAGAACGTGATAATACAAAAGATCGCAGTAGCGTTCACTTGTGTCTGACGTGTTAGGAGGCCCATTTCTGTTCAAGTAAACATGTCCCACATGAGAATACCATTACTACCGTCCTGCACAGTTCCCTGCTGGCACGATGGATCCATAGCCTTGTGCAATTGGAATGGCCCCATACCTGTCCATTGGCAAGTACCAATGTGAAAAGTGACTCGTCTGTGCAGGCAACCTTTTTCTACATTTCTACCGGCCAGTGGCGGTGTTCCTTTGGCAATGATAGACATTGTTTCCTGTGTTGTGCGGTTAAAAGGGATACTCGCGTGGGTCGATGGCTTTTGTACCGCATGGCGAATAGGTGGTTGTGGATTGTATAGCTTCTACCGCGGCATTGTTGTCCTGCATTGAGTTCCTGCGCGATTTGACACACTGTGGAACGTCTATTGGCTGTTATGGTGCGGCCCAGTCGACGCCTATCTCTGTCATCGACACGTCCCTGATCGTGGCAATTTGCCCGTGAGGGTTAGGGTATTCTTCATATTTCTGTTGTGAAATTTATGTATTATAAACATATTTTATCTAGTTTTTTCTGTATTTATGGTTGTATTTATAGTAATTATGTTTATAAATATTAATCTGACTTTTTCTCCACCTTGTTTACAGATCGACAATTCCAAAATGGGGGATGGAAAAACGCCAAATGGACAAGATGGTCATCCTCCTAACTATGGCGAAGACAATTTTGTTGCTGCTAAAGGAAAGAAGTCTCTTCGACTACCTTCTTTCAGCGAGTGCATTCCTAGTGCAATATATGTTATAAGTAATGTGACTGTGGAGCCAGTGATGTTTTTCTACCTACTTTCTTATACATTGACATTTGTCATCGAACGTCAGTTTTATATAGAGAAAGTGTGCCTAGCTACTTTCAGAAGCAATAACACTGAAATTTGTGACAATTTGAACAATGAGACATATTCAGAACAAGAAATTCAAATTCAAAAGAAAGTGTCTAATTTTCTAATGTTTAATAATCTTATTAGTCAAGTGCTTCCTGTAATAACAGGGTTCTTATTGGCCATTTGGACAGATCACCACGGACCAAAGACAGCAATGGTAGTGGGTATGATTGGTAAAGCAGTTTATTTTGCGGCCAATATATTAAATGCTTATTACATTCACTGGCCAATTGAATACATACTTCTCTGTGCAACTTTACCCCGTGTGATAGTCGGGTATGATATCAGTATGTTCATGGCTATGTACAGCTACATATCGGCCGTATCAACACCATCAGATCGGACAATGAGAATAGCAATATTAGAAAGTTCTCTTGTGATTACCTTTCCTCTAGGCGTCTCTCTAGGGTCTTATATTTTCACAGCCTCAGGAAGAAGTTACATAATTTGCTTCTTTGTTAGTTTCATTGTGAGTATAGTAGGAGTGTTTTACACAGTGTTCGGTGTGAAAAATATAAAACGTTCCACCAGAAACCACGAGGGAGAAAGTCTTGGAGGTGAGAGGACTGGTTGCTGGGACATCCTTTTCGACTCCTTTAGGATAACTTTCCGGAAACGAAAAGGAAACAAAAGGATGTATATTATCATACTTCTCATTGTGTCTTTGCTCAACAGTTCCACTCTCGGTAACTATAATCTAAATCAATTAATCTCTTAGAGAGTTCATTCCTAGTTTGTGTAGTGCAACAAAATACGTGATGATAATACTACTTTGATGAATTCTTAAAAAAAGGAAACGATAAATCTCAGAAACTGGTGTTTTTCAGTCTCCTGAAATATACGTAGATCAAGCTTAAATTTCTACAGCGTGTTAGGGAAGAGATGTTTTAGATTGGGGTACCTGTATAGCACCATAATTAGGACCTTCCGATGCAGGTGAAAACTGTCCAGAGTAAGAAATTTCCGATGGGAAACCAAAATATGGGACGTAGTCCATTTTAATATTAATATATACACTGCAAAAACTACACTGAGAAAAATCCGTTCTCCAGACAGCGGTATATTGTGCAAATGTACGGAATCCTGTTGCTTACTTCAGAAATCAGTATGGAGCATACGTTATCCATATACTACATACGCACTGCCCTTAGATGTTACATCATGTCGATGCAGGATGTCTGACATCTAACAGTTTTCCGTATATCACATGCATATACTTATGTTACATTCCTCAGCTATATGTTATATACGTCCATTTGTATGTGAGATCCTGACCGCCTATATTGTTTCATACGGAAAGTACTTATAGATGGAACACTTATACGGAAAATATTATAAAACATGAGTTTTCAGTTATACGTCTAAGTCCAAAAACTATAGGAATTACGCATGTAACCTACCTTTTTAAGTATGTCACCTACATTTTTTTCTCAGTGTAAACTAATATTTGAATATTCTTTGTCATCTTTCAGATGCAACTTTTGGTCATTGATTAACATGTCCAAAATTGTCTCCCAGTGAACAAAAAGTCTCTAGAATGTATCCTAAAACTGGTTGATAGGAACTTCCTTAAGGGTATTGGAAAATGGAACGTGAACATAAACGTTATCTTCTGATGTATCCAATGAATATACCGGCTTGAAATGACTTTTGAACAGCATCAAGACGCTTTACAGATTTACAAGCCCATACATCACTGGACATATCAGAAATTCAGGTACATTTCCAACACTCTTACGGCAGTTCTTATTAACTTCTTTTAGGATGAATTTTAGACATTGTTTGTTCACTGATTAAACACTTCAAGATATTTTTTTTTCAAAATTCATTTTTAAAAAAATGTCCAATCACTGATTAACTGTTTGCAGTATAGTAGGGTGCATTCTTTATCACCTATGTGTTATAGTATCACAAAACAAAATCATAATATGAATATTTGAAATTTATCAGTGGTATCTCTAAATGTTAACAACTCATACTTACAACTAACAACTTATTTTTTGTGTCATAGATATAAGATGCATCCAGGTCATTTCCTTGATATTCATCCAATTACTCTCGGAGAATGGACCTCATACTCAACCATGTAACCACATAATGTTTTAAAGGACTATCAAAGAAGATAAATTAGATCAATAACTGATCACGTAGAGCTCCTTCGTGGCTAAGCGGTTAGTGTACGCGCCTTTGGCGTGGAAGACCCGGGTTCGATTCCCGGCGGAAGCTCATGTGGTTCGAGTTCCACGTTAATCAGTAGGTCCACGCCTCATATAGCCTCGCTGCTGAACGGGACGCTAAACTAAAATCAACTCAACTGACCACGTGGCCACATTAATATTTGACAATTTCTACCCACATTAGGGGATGAGCAGGAACACTCAAATTTACAGAAGTATATATTCAGAACCTGGAGAACATTTACGTATCAATTTTTATTTCTTGATAATTCTCATACTTAAGAGGTGGGCCAATGTATCCCTCCAAAATATTTGGATTAATATCTCAATGTACCCATATCTTATGAAAGGGAATATACTCCTATAGTCAAATATATATAATCATATAATGTGATAAACAATCATCAAAGGAAAAGAATTAGATCAAAAATCTCCAGATTTTTAGTTTTTGGCAATTTACTCATAAAAGGGAATAAGATGGACTACCCAAATTTACAGTAGTATATATTTGGGTTCATTTAACAAATTTCATTTTTTGACAATTTCCAAATTTAAGAGGTGATCTTATGTACCCCTTCCGAAATTTAAGAGGGTACATCAATGTGCTTATGCCTCGTGAAAGGGGAATGAAACTATGTAGTTTCCCATATGACAATGTAAAGTAATAAACTCTCATCAAAGAGATACAATAGGTCAAAGCCTCCGAAATTTACAGTTTTGGCAATCTTTACAAATAAAATTGAACGAGATGGACCCTTAAAAATTACAGAGTTACATATTCCGGTCCTACATTACCATACCAAGTTTTTATTTTGGCAAGTTTCAAGATGGGTTAAGTTCCCTCCGCCAAAATTTATAAACGGTGATACACGAGTACTATGTACTCCTAGGTTATTGATCCAAGGCCAAACCCGTAGGTTATTAACCCCGGGCCAAACTCCTAAATTATTGAACTCGGGACATTGAAAAAAGTTGCTGAATCAGCTAGCTAGCAGCGCGCCAGTCAGTATTACTGGGAGTAAAGATGATATATAAACTTTGGAAAGCAAAGATAGGCAAAATAAAGATATTTCGCATCTGCAAAGTATCAAGGATGGAACTAACAAGGTTCCGAAAGTAAAGGAAAGATAAAAAGGCGGCGGGAGGAGTATTTCTAGAAACTTTCTCAATGAAGAGAATCGAGGGAAACTTGCAAAGATCTATTCATGAATCAAAAACTGGTTCGGCCTGTGACTATGATAGAGGTAGAAAATGTCCTGAAAGATATGAAAAGTG
Source organism: Thermobia domestica (assembly GCF_964235325.1). Lineage (NCBI taxonomy): Eukaryota > Metazoa > Arthropoda > Insecta > Zygentoma > Lepismatidae > Thermobia > Thermobia domestica. The sequence goes on along the minus strand of NC_137463.1, from coordinate 105,494,372 downwards.
TTAAGGGATCAGGACCGGATAATATCCCTTTCGCAGCATCGAAAAGTTTAGCTAAAGAAGGAGTGCAGTGGTTTATTTGACATTGGAATAGGAAATTACCAGTAGAAACAAGAATAAGCCAAAAACAGTAGAGAGCAGCTACGTTGTTCCGGTTTTTAAAAACAAAGAGGATATGCAATAATGTGGCAACTACAGGGGAAGAAAACTTATGAACCATGTAACGAAACTCTGGAAGAGAGTGATAGAAGCAAGATCCAGAGAAGAAACCGAAATAACAGAGAACCTATATGGTTTCGTGCCAGGACAGTGGACAACGGGTAGCATATTTGCACTTAGGATACTAATGGAAAAGTACAAAGAATACCAAGAGGATCTCCATATGGCTTTTATCGACCTAGAGAAAGCGTATGATAGAGTGCCACGGTATCTTTTTTGGTAGGACAGAAGTAATGTAGTTCTAACACCACATCTGTATGATTTAGGATATGTATGATGGATGTAGGGCCAAAGTGAGGCGCGTGTACCGAATAACAGGAGAGTTTACAGTTAAAGTAGGATTTCATTAGTAATCTAGTTTTAGCCCATACATTTTTGCTATTGTGATGGACTATCTTATAACGGGTATCCAAGAGTTGCACCTTGGAATATGCTGTTTAAGGAGACATCGTGCTGGTGAGTGAAATCAAGGGAGAACTGCAAGACAATGATACCTCGGGAGGATCACTGGAGAGCAAGGGGATTAGTATTAATATAACTAAGACAGAATATTCATAGTCTTTTCAGGAAAAATGTGATGGATACTATAAAAATGTGACTGGACAAAGAAAGTTGATAATAACGGGGAAATTTAAAATACTTGGAATCTATACCACAGGAGAATCCAGGAATAGGTTTAAACAGCAGAGTTAGCAGTGGTTGGAAAAAATGGAGAGAAGTGGCAGGAGTATTGTGTGACTGTAGAATACCAATACGCCTTAAAGGAAAAGTTTACGAAACAATAATAAAGCCTGTTATATTATACATAGCGGAATGTTAGACGGCGAAGACAGAGGAACAGAAATTGCATGTGGCGAAGATAAAGATGATTCGGTGGATGTGTGGAGCGACGCGGAAGGACAGAATTAGAAATGAAGTGATACAAGGAACGATAACGGTGGGACCAGTATACAACGATATATGTACAACGAGTACAACGAATGGTATTGTATAATTTCTGCTATCGGCAACGATGGAAAATGCAAGAGGAAGAAGAGGAAGAAGAAAATGATATAGATGAACAATGACGCCATTATGTATGTTTGCTGGTGCAACACCCAAGGTATCAGAAACAGAATAATTTAAGAAATATGTAATTTCAGTTACGTACTTAACCCAGTCAGAGTGACTGTTTTACAGTAATGTCTGGACATCATTCCAAGATTACGATGAATATTTTCAACTATTGAGCTACTAGGATGATATGGCGTGACGAAATAAACTTTGATATTAGCGTTATTCATATGGCCTAATAATTGTGCTTGATTTTCATACACTTCTCACAGTCGTTAATGTAATTCTTGATTTGAGGCCGTAGATATTTCCAATAAAAAGTTTTCCTAAGTAACGAATATACCTTCTGATATCCAAAATGCCCAAAGTCATCGTGGTATGCTTTTAATATGCGAGGTAGTAGCTTTGGTGGTATACATATTTGTTCTATTTTTATATTTAAAGTCACTAATCACTAGTACATCATTTGAAATTTGATATAACGAATTCGAGTTACGTGGACAGTCACAAATTTTCGGGCACTCTATTAAGTGTTTTATGATTTTCGCAAACTCTTCATAATTTCCTTGTCCTTCTTTCAGTTCTTGCAACGATGTTTCATTTATTTCATCCTGAAGAACTTTAAATGAATTTATAGAAAGTACCCTATGTTCAAAACTTGGAAATAACCTTGATAACGTATCCACAGGTATGTTATGAACGCCTTTGATATGCTGTATTTCAAAATCAAAGGATTACAGTTCTAATGACCACCTCAGTAGACGACTATTATAACCTTGTACTCTTTTAAGATGCCGTAATGAATTATGATCAGTCAATACTATAAAATGACGGCCAATAAGATATGGAGCGAACTTTGAAGTGCAAAAGATACAGCTAGCAGTTCAATTTCCGTTGTTGTATATCCCTTTTCCGCATTCTTCAGAGTTCGGCTAATACAATGTATCACTGCGGGGTTCTCAACGGGTGCATTAGGTTGCCAAAGTATCCCTGAAATTCCGGATAACGATCCATCACATTGAACGTAAAAAGTACGATCAAAATCGGGATAGATCAACTGAATATTTTTTATAATACTGGTTTTCAAGTTATTAAAACTTCGTTCTTGAGCATCAGTCCATTGTCAAGGAACTCCTTTTCTTGTGATTAAAAATAATGGTTCAGAAATTTTGGCAAACCGAGGTATCGATCTCCGGAACCAATTAAACAAACCCAAAACTTGTCGACTTTCTTTTAAATTTGAAGGTGGAGGTAAATCTTTTATTGCTTGAATTTTTGCTTCACTAAAGCACATACCCCGTGCACTAATATTATATCCAAGGAACTCAATAGAAGTCTTAAAACATTTTGACTTCTCTAAATTAACCGTAATTCCTGCGCTTTCAAGACGTTCTAAAACAGTGTTCAAACTTTTCAAGTATTCTTCAGGATTCTTTCCCATTATTAAAATATCATCCGCATAAAAAACTACATTGGAGCGAAGATCTTGCCCTAATACTTGATTTAAGCAATCTGCCAAAGCAGCGCTTCCATTAATTAATCCAAAAACAACTCGGTGGAACTCGTACAACTGTCCTTCGAAACAAAAAGCTGTATAATGTCTAGAATTCCCTTCTAATAATAGCTGATTATAAGCCGAGACGAGGTCCAAATTCCCAAATATGGTATTGCCTTGTAGAGAACTGAGAATTTCATCAATATGAGGATACCTTACTTGTTCTAACTGTATATGTTTGTTTAATTTTCTCAAATCCAGGACTATTCTCGCTTGTTTTCCATCCTTCTTTGGTACAACATGAATGGGATTAAGATATATACTTTGTGATGGTCTGATTATCCCATTTTGCAACATATCACAAATTTGTTTCCTCACTTCATCCCTGAATTTATACGGTATGATATAAGGATTGGTTACAATTGGTTGATTTGTATCCACATCAATCGCATACATGAAATTCTTACAGCACCCTCGAACTTTTGAGAACACTTTTGTATGTTGGTAAAGTATATTCTTAAATTCCGGAATAAATTTACAATGTTCATTATCAAAAGAATCAGTAATTTCCTTTATATCATCAAACATTTAAGATATAACTATCACTCCAGTTCGTTTATGTATTATTAATATATTTTAATTTTATAACAAATCACTATAGGAAATTGCAATCCTTAGGCAAAGAATAGTATTTTAAATCAATATATTTAAAAATATATGTAATTTTCACCACCAATTGAAAGTATATTAGTACATAATGGCGTCATTGTTCATCTATATCATTTTCTTCTTCCTCTTCTTCCTCTTGCATTTTCCATCGTTGCCAATACCAGAAAAGGTAAAAGAAGGTGGGGACAGTGATCCGAAAACTCGACCGCAGCTAACTGGGAAAAAAGCTCAGAAGAAGAAGAAGGAATTACAATTGTTACTTCATTTTCTTAATTCGTAAAACAACATGGAGTAGTTCCAGTAGTATAATTTCTTCTTATGCCCTAGCATCATTCATTAGTATTATTGTGTATTTTAGCGTAATTTCAAGTAGTAAGTAGTTATATAATTATTAAATGTCTTCTATTGTATAAACTATAAATGTCTGTATTTTTTTCAGATGAAAGTTCGATGACGTATTTGTACTTCCAGCGAAAATTTGCTTGGGGAACAGAGGAATACAGTAATCTTATGGTGGTTCAGACCGGTATATCTGCCTTTGGTATGATTTATTTTATACTTAAAACATTAACAGTATAATATTAATAAGTTCAGTTAAGTGACTCCGAAGGAGAAAAATCTAGGAGGCAACATTTAATATTATCTTGAGAGGTGAAATCATTTTTTTAAAGATACTAGTTTTAATTCAAATATTACCTTCTTCCTCTAAACAACACATTGAGCCATTGAATTTGAAACTCATACTTTATTTTCAGAGACATAACAATAAATCAAAATGTTCAAATTAACCAATAAATTGAAGATTCAACATAACATTTATAATCTTACGTAAATACATTTGTGAACCTAGTATTACTTGTGTTTATATCGCATAGATAAGTTTAATAATAATAATAATAATATAATGTAAGTCCTCAGGAAAGGAGTATAGCTTTGGCACTTTATAAAATTCAGAAAAATACAAAATATACATACAGTAATACTATTATGTTAATAATTTTTATTTTATTATTCCTCTGAATGAAAGCAATAATGACAATTTCAACATAAACATTCTACAATTCATAGGTCCTATTTCGTAGAAAATTGAAACTATGTTTATTAATCTTAATGAGAAAAAGAATTGTACGTAATTTAATTGTAATTTTGCAATTTAGTGTCATAACTTTTTACTGAATAGTTATAGCTTGAAATATATTTCTTCTCCTATTTGAAATATATTCTTCCAATGTAAAGCTCGAATACTTTTTATGTATTTTTGTCTTGTATTTACATTTATTATTTCACAAATTGCTGAAATTAATAAGTTTAAAGCGAAAAAAATATTTATTGATATGATAACCGTATGAATTACTAAATAGGCGATTCTACATTAGATATCTGTCTTTGCCAAAACAAAAAGTCACCTGATTGCATACCAAGTTTAAAATTACGTTATATCTGCTGTTTCTCACCCTGGAAATCAAATTATACTCTTAAGGTCACATTCGAGTGACTTTATCAAATATAATTCTAACTAACTAACTCTATGGCCTGTGGAACCCGGAGATTCAATGTCGCGTTCACAAAAGCTCTCCACTGACTTCTATCCTTAGCCAACTGCATACTATTGTTTCTACTTTGTATTTCTATTTCTGCAAGATCCATCTTAATATTGTCCTCCCATCTGCACTAGGTCTTCCCAATGTTCGTTTTCCGATTGGTCTTCCAGTTAAGACTTGGAAAGCGTTCTTTTCTTCCATTCTGGCTATATGACCTGCCCACCTAAGCCTCCTAGACTTGATGATCCTAACAATGTTTGGTAAACCGTATAAATTATGTAGTTCCTCTTGGCTCCGAATATTCATTTTAGGATCTTGTTCTCAAATACTTTCAGTCTACGTTCTTCCCTCAGAGTTAGCGACCATGTTTCGCAACCATAGAGAACAGGCATGATTATCGTTTTATATATCTTAAGCTTCAAATTCCTCGACAGAATTTGCGACGACAAAAGATTTTTAACTGAATAATAACACGAATTCCCTGGTTTTAGTCGACGTTTAATTTTTTCATGAATATGATTTTCGTCTGTTAATATTGATCCTAAATATTTAAAAGTATCCACTTTATCAAAAGTATTATTCGATATTTTAATGCATCCATCATTTGCCGTACTACAATCCCGACGAACTTCCATGTATTTAATTTTCTCTGCATTTACTTCTAAGCCCATGTCCCTACAAGCGTTTAATAAGGCCTCAGCATTTCTTGCTATTGTTCTCCTATCATCACCTATTAAATTTACATCATCGGCATAACCTGGTGAATACCATTCAACTCTAGGCCCTGGTTGCTATCTTTGATTTTCCTTACAGCATACTCCAGGACAAAGTTGAATAACAATGGGGAAAACCCATCTCCTTGTTTCAGACCATTTTCGACGTGAAAGCTCGTTTGCGATAATTTTCCTACCCAAACTTTACTTTGAGATTCATTTAAACATATCTTAATTAATCTAATTAGCTTTTTCGGTATTCCAAATTCTGTAAGAATGTTGTACAATGTTTCTCTCCTAACCGAGTCGTACGCCTTTCCAAAATCAATAAATAGTTGATGTACCGGGGTATTGCATTCCCACTTTTATTCGAGTATTTGTCGAATGGTAAATATCTGGTCGATAGTTTACCGATTTCGTCTAAATCCGCAATGATAATCTCCAATAATTTCATCTGCGTATGGGGTCAATCTTGCTAATAGAATGTTCGAAAGGATTTTATAGGATGTTGACAGAAGAGAAATTCCTTGATAATTATTACAATCTGCTTTGTCGCCTGTCTTGTGAATTGGAACATTGATTGATTCTTTCGACTCTTCTGGCAATTCCTCCTTGTTCTAGATAAGGAGAATAAGTTTGTGTATGTCGTTTCACAATTTTTCACCTCCAGCTAAAATTAACTCAGCCGAAATTTCGTCTACACCCGGAGATTTGTGTTACTTTAATTTCTTTATAGCGATTTCCACTTCCATTCGGTTAGGTTATGGAATATGCGGTTCTTCGGTGTACATTTCCCTTTTTCCACGCACATTAGTTTTTAGGTGCGTGTTAAGCAATTCGTCAAAGAAATATTTGTATCTCTCTACGATGCTATCTGTGTCAGTGAGAATCGTTCCGTGGGCTTTCTTTAATATATAAGCACGCGGTTGATAGCCTTTCTTAAATTCGTTGACCCCTTTTACATGTCCCGAATGTTTTTGTTTTTACTATTATCTTCAAGTTCCTTAATTTTAGCTTTCAGAAAATCGCATTTCTTTACTCTTAAATTTTTAGAAGTTTCCAGCCTGATGTCTACGAATTTTTGTGTAGTTATTTCATTCGGATTTTGTAGTCAAAATCATGATCTTATCAAACATTTCACTCTTAATTGAAAATTTAAGACATGTGTCAAAATACAGTACTACTAGGGTAACCCAAGGGCGAGTGTGTTAAATTAACACAGCCATTTTTGCAATGCATGATAGGTACATGGTAAGTATTACTAGACTTTGAGAATAACTTATGTGTATCTTAGTGGTAATTAAAATATGGTCTTAATCTGACACTATAACAGTAGGGTTTCGTTCCTTATCTTCCTCTGTTTGGGAATAGCCATATATATCGTGATCCTGGGTTCGTTCTTAACTTCCGATAAGGAATGGTCAAGTAATAATAAGATCGAACACCAATTATTATAAGGAATAATCCACACTTACGGTTATCAGGTTCGGGTACATTGAATAACCACAAAAGGGCTGAACCTTGTGCCCACCGTCACTGGCGAGTCAAACATCTTACAGCTATTTTAATAATATGTTTCTCATCGATAATTTCAAAAAGAACACTTGTGTGGGGAATAACTGACATTGCTGAAAACGGATGGTTGCCGAGTTAGAAAGAAATTACCTTTGCACTGCACCACTTTCAATGTACTTTATCTACAACCTAATAAAATATTAAATCATGTATATCCTACATGTTAATACTTATTCTTTCAAATCATAAAAGAATAACGCTAGAAAATATGCTCAATAACACTATTAACGTATTATCACTTGATTAAAAAATAGCATACGCAATAAATATTTTTAGTGCATATATTTTGACTTTTAAGAAATTAGGAACACACTGATACAGCACAAACACTATATATTCTGATTAAAAAATAACGATGATGGCCCTGGAGCACGATTTCGACACGCACGAAAACAACACTAAGAAGTACGCACGAATATTATGATTTCGATAGTTTACCGAAAGACAGTATATTTCTTGAAGAGAGAACCTGTATTCTTCTTTTGCTGGCCATGTGATGAATTGTTTTCTCCAAAGGGGTCCTTGGATGCTCATCCCATTTTCCAAGGTACACAACGTCGCAAAAGGACAATTTATTTACAAATCCTTTAATTTATTGACAATTTGTTACATGCATTTTATATATGCACTAATTATTAAAATCTATGAACTTTTCTAGGAATTTATATTCCTATAGTTAACACATATAGTTGTAGTATTCGAACAATCAGACAAATACGTGTTATTCCGTTTGTGTTTAGGAGAGCACTCTACGCGCCTCTTTTGTGTGTCACTTTTCTTGGTTCCTTTCAGAGCGTATGAATATACTAGTGGAATAAACAATAGTTCGCACAAAACATTAGTTTTTATATAACTGCTTCGATAATAAGAAATAATTGATTAATTATCACTTGATTGAGAGTACATTAATCATATTGACGCACATAATAGTGTAAGTAATTAATAATTATTTGCAAAAATGCACATTATGACGTATGACCCACTGCCGTTGCTCAGAACTTCAGCTTTGCGTGGGTGTGAGTGAGTGAACGAACAAATACCTTCCCAAATACGGTCCGGGGAGAGGTGCTGAAATGTCTTGAGGAAAGAGGCATCTTCTGGGTAGAAAAATTCCATTGCTTCGTTCTTCTGCGAATATCGACTAGCTAGGCGTTATTTCCAAGAATTGGCATTGGAAATACGAGGGTTGGTTAAAAAGTATATATAACGATATCGTTATAACACTATTTGTTACTATCGTTATTATTGTGAACTTTATTAACATTTGAAGTAGGTAAATGAATGGGGAAACTATTATTTTCTTCTTTTCAAAGATCATTCGATAAACTAAATTATATGGTCTGTAAAATTTATGTTAGAATAATTTTTAATTATTCATGTCTATAAATAAATTATACGAAAAATAGGATTTCTGCTCATTTATTTTTGAGAAAAAATAATTCACCTTCAATTCTTTACCCATTTTTAATAAATACTTGAAAAGCCGGACCAGTTGAGCATTTAGGCTTGAATTCCGGTAAGCCGCTTTCTTGTTTATGTACGAAGTGCAGCCATGTTTCAAAAAATCTTGAATACATATCTTCATAACCTTGAATACCAACATTCTAAGAAGTTCTACAAGTCTATAAGAAGGCATTAATATTTGGTTCTTTTATCTCTAAAGATAGTATTGTATCTCTATTTCTAATTCTTAAGATATTCCTTTACTGCAGTTCCCTAATTTGTTGAAAGAATTGGCCAGCTATCAACTGCTTTACTGACTTACCAGTATCCGACCTAGCTATTTTAGATAAACCTAGTTTTCGAATTTGATAATTTGTATAGTACACGCAATCCCGACAGACAAACGCCGGACATTCTCAGTCATAAGGAGGATTACAGTAAACAAAGGCAATATTCTTCCATTATTTTGAAGTACTTCATGAAAAGTTATTTTTAAATTTGTAATACCAGGCTACAGAGAAAGAGGTTTTAAATTTGAGGTAAATGTTGTAATTTCGTTGAACATAACTGTAAATCTATTGTAATTTTTTTCAGCGTCTCTGATGGCTATTCCAGTATTGTCGAAAGTTCTGCATGTACCAGACACTCATCTTGGTCTTTGCGGTCCATCGACTCTTATCATCTCACGTCTATGCTATGCTCTAGCATCAGAAACTCCAACACTATTCATTGGTATGTACTATATATATATATATATATATATATATATATATATATATATATATATATATATATATTACACTTTATACAAGGTAATACATCTTTCGAAAAATTATGTACTTGCTGATGATGTGTATGTATTTATGTCAGGGCGCAAAATTTCAAAGTAGACACACTCGCCAATCCAAAAATCATGATCACCAGCAGTGTTCGAAGTGGAAAAAAGCAGAGGCGGTATGTTTTATTACGATTTTCACTCTACATACCGGCTATGTAAATCTTGAAATACAGTGAGGGTATGCTCCCCCAAAGATAGTATTTATATTTACATAGTGATTGAAGACCATTGGAGAGCTTCTCTGTAGTTACCTGGGGGTAAGGGGTGGAGGGACTTTGATTTCTCACCAAAAAAAATCTAAAAAAAATATCCCCTTATGTTGTATTATAGAGAACTATACAAGAATATGCTCAAAAACCGAGTTTTTATATTAACAATTTCCTGTGGCGAATCTCCTGAACCTTCCACTCGACTGAGAGGTTTTCCAAACCCCCGGAAGATCCGTACTTCTCAACAGACTACCTCTAAATCCGCCCTTCTCAGCAGACTACCTCTAATTCCGCCAATACTCAAAACACGACATTTATATGCATTCAGGCAAGACACACACATACATAAGAAAGAAACAACTCAATATGGCACATCAAAATATTAACTAGATGAACTTCTTTGAGAACACCTCATTTTAAAAACAAAAGGTAAGAGAAAGATCACAAAAGTGTTGTCATTGTCAACTTAGAAATTATTTCTAAATAAGAAATAAAATCTTTTTACGTACAAAGTTATTCGTCAATTAGGGCTACTTTGCACAAAAATGGATTTATTAAAGGTATTTAGCATCTATTCTCCAGTGACGGTATGCCTTCATTACTGAGAAACCAGAGGCAGTATGCACTCATCACTGAGAAACCAGAGGCAATATGCATTCATCACTAAAAAGTAGAGGCGGTATGGCATACCACCGCATACCGTCTCACTTCGACCACTGGTCGCCAGCAACTCTCACATACAAATTATGAGACAAACCATTTCGATTGAGAGTGGAAAAGAGGGGCAATTTAAAACGGTGTGAAGATTTCACATTCCATGTTTGTTATGAAGACTTCAAATTCCGTGTTTTCTCTCACTCAGTGACAATTATTTTCATGCAGACACTGCGCAGCCCTGTGAGTTTAGACAATCATTCCTACTGAACACTGGTCGCCAGCTCTAAATTTCTAGTCGCCAATGGCGACCTGTCGACCGGAAATTTTGCGCCCTGATTTACGTGATGTACCCTAGAAGGGTGAAACTAGGAATTGGCCTAGAAATGCTTATTTGCATCTGTTTTGTATAAGTTATAAATACTAAAGTGATCTATGTGATGCGATTTTCGTTCGAAATAAAGTAGGAAAAAAAAAAAAAAAAAAACAGGCCATGGAGTGAAATTACTTCTATAACATATTTAGAGATTAAATCAGAAGGCACTATGGTCTGAATTTATCAGGGAACAAAATAGAATTCACTTAACTTTGTTTCTTGAAGTTGCTTTGCTCCAAAATTTCTTAAATAATTTAAGGATTGCTGTTAGGTTAAGTGGTTTGAGACCTCGACTATGATATGGGTAAGTTTTCAATGTGTTCTCATATCTTCTTCTGTGAAATAATATTGCATTGAATATTATTATTTTTTTCATCCACTTCAACCGTTTGGAGTTGATTATGTAAATGACTAGGTTACACAAAGTGCAATTTTTGTTGAGTAAAATATAAGCATTAGACTTCCATTAAAGTGTTCTTTTCCGGTTAAGAAGCCCTGGTTGGATCTGATATTTAATCACAGTAGTTCTGGAATAATCGATAAAACACCTGATTTATCAGAAACTACAAATTACTGCTGCCACACGTAATTTATTATGTTTTAAACAATGTTTGGTTCCTGTCTTTACTTTCGGCGTTCAAATTTTAAAACGTTTCCAATATCATACTTGCTTAATATTGCTTTGCACCAAATTAAAGTATTAATATTTTAGCTATTACAGATACAGGGCAAGATACAGATACAAATTTTGTGAAAATATCAGGATAAGTCATTTCGTTGAAGAGGGATGTGTATATCTATCAAGATTGTTTTTCAAAAAATTTACTTACTTATTAGTTTCGGGGAACAAGAAGGAAATATCCAGTTTTTAATCAAACGTAAGAAAAATGAGTACACCAATAAATACAAATACTAATGTTTTGTAGCATACTATCCTATATTATAAACTACTCTAAACGTTAAAATATTTTATAAATAGAACGAAATTAAGGGAATGATGATATCAAATAAGAATAAATATTGAATGATATTATAGTTTTAGGATTATATTGACTTTTTTAAAAATTTCAAATAATCAAATCAAGTATAGTCGTATTTGTCCTATTGTAAATGTTTTTTTTTTTAAATTATGTTAATATACTTGTCACATCTCTTATACCAATAACAGACTTCGAGAGAAATTTTATACACACTTTGTAACAGAAGGTTAAACCATCGTTACGGGCACAGGTTTTAAGTTGTAAAACTATGACATTATTATAGAATTTCAAATACACACAATCTATCGATTTATCGATGAATTTTATAAAGAAATCATTGAAAGTTCTACTTTCAAAGGCTAAAGGGTCGTCATTTTCCATACGTTAAGAAAATCAACATTTAAATTAAATTCAGTTTGTATGAAAAAAAAAAAAAAAGAAATTTCTAAGATTCACATCACTCGTTTTAACGTTTTTAATTCATGTGGATTTCAGATCCATATAGTATACTCAATTTTTTAAACGTCTTCAAAGCAAAAAAAGTATGTGTGTGTGTGTGTTTGTTGTGATTATGTTCATCCATAACTTCAACATAGGTGAACCATTTTTTTTTTTTTTGTTTTTTGGGCAAATATACGTCTCCGGTGGTTCCATATAAATTCCATCAGAATATGATTATATTCTTCGGAGCCAGACCATGAAGCAACTCAACGGCTGCTGTGAACCTCTGCTTTGAACAAAGCTTCAACAGAGAAGAAGGAATCTATTTCTGAGACGCTGAATCGGTTGTAATGAGTCATTTCTTGATATGTTTGACGGTGGATAAGCTTGCATATGTGCATTATTTTTATTCATATTAGTTAGATTTTTTTGTATATAGTTTAGTGGTTTAGTGAATTCTTTGTGATTCTTTTAGTGATTTTTCCGGTGAGTTTTAGTGAGTTGTGTTTGTATTGGCTGGCAACAGTGCCTTCAGTGTGCTATTCAAGTTGTGTCTGTGCATTCGACAATGTGCTGCGAAGTGCAACTAGTCAAGGATATTCATTCATAGTTTAGAAAAGCATATTTATTCATAGGTTTTAGAGAAACACTCATGTTCATTAATATACAAGATTTACATGTTCTTAACGGTGTTTTAGAGTGCTACTCAGTTTATGTGTGATCGAAGACAAAGTATGATGGTGTAACAAGCAACCATGTGGTTTAGCAGCAAGGAAGCAACAATTACTGCGGAAAGAAGTTAAGATAAGTAATTCATTGTACTAACCTTTAAGTATTATATCAATCATTATATTAACATATGAACAAAGCATGTTATATTTATCATATTAACGCATGTACTTTTGAATAAGAATTGAAGCAAATAACATCTAAAATATTCCGTCAAGTCTTATTTCTCGTTCCTTCATGATATCTGGGTGAATCAGTAATATTGGTTTAATCATACAGTTCATTAGCTGTGGATGTGATATGCGTGATTTGTAAATAAAGTACATAAACATATCACCCCTTTATACATAAGAATCAACATCATCATTTTTTTGGTCCTCCGGGCTGGATATCAGAACGAGAAACGTGACTTTGAATTGTTTGTTCTCGTGTGGGTGTTTGTGTGGGTGCTGCTGTCATAGGCAGGACAGAACTGTTCATATAAGTACAGTGGTGTGTGTTCATTCAACCCAGCTGAATTCAAGGTTACACGTTTGTAGGTCACTCAGAAGTGAAAAGAAAAATATATTGTTAGCGGTTTGAGTAGTTAAAAAGAAGGACTGAAACAATGGCAGAAGTGGTTGGGTCAATTAATTAAGAAACGTGCTTCGGTCAAAAGTCAGGCAACAAGAATACAGACATTTCTTCAAAAACTACAGAATGAAAATAAACCTAGCATACACGAAGCAAAAACGAGGTTAGTTGCACTTGAAGGGGTTTTTATTAAGTTTGATGAGATACAGTCAGAAATAGAGCTCTTGGATGAGACGGGTAAACAAGAAACGCACAGAATTACATTCCAGGAACTGTATTATGATTCAAAGGTTAAGTTACAAGAATTTATTGATAGTTTTGAACAAAAAACGGATTCAGGGACAGCAAATAACAAAGCTACAAATTCTAGCAATTCAGTACAGTTGCTTAAAATTTCTTTGCCCATATTTTGCGGTAAATACGAGGAGTGGTCGCCCTTTAAGGACATTTTCATTTCCCTTATTCACAATAACGAATCATTAAGTACAATTTGTAAATTTCAATATTTGCGCACATCGCTCAAGGGAGAAGCGTTTACATTAATAGCAAATCTGCCAAGGGTAGAAGTAAATTACGAAATTGCATTGAAGCTTCTTGTTGAACGCTACGAAAACAAACGGTTGATAACTTCGACGTATATACGAGGGTTGTTCAATATCAAGCCAGTAACAAAAGAAAACGCTAAAGACATTAGACAATTTGTAAATACTGCACGTAGTAATTTTCAAGCCCTTGAAGCATTGAATTTGGACAAACCTTTGCATGATGTACTACTAACACAACATTTAGTAGAAAAACTTGATTCGACAAGCAAAAGGGAATGGGAAGCTGAACAAAGTAGTGACTCCTTTCCATCGTTATCGGAATTATTTTCATTTTTAGAAGGTCGTTGTCAAATGTTAGAAAACATTCGTCCTACTCAATCTGAAAGTACTTATGACAACAAAAGTGTAGATTCCAAAGTAAAAAGAAAGAATAACAGTCAAGTGAATTCGTTTGTTACTATGCTTCCAAATGCATGTAATATTTGCCGTAGCAAAGAAACGCATGCTGTTTTTCGCTGCCCAGAATTTCTGAGTGCTAACATTAATCAAAGAAAGGAGCTCGTGAAGCAAAATAAATTGTTTTAATTGCTTAGGTAATAAACATCAAGTAAAGGCATGCAAATCAAGTACTTGTAAGAAGTGTAATTTTAAACATAATACACTGTTGCATGAAGATACTGCTCAGGAGGCTACTAACAAAACAAGTTCAAGCAAAATAAATAGCAATACTACTAACGTACCTAAAGTTAAGGAACAGAATCAGATTAAAATTCAACCACAGGACTCTTTTTGCTCATTTAAGATTAATTATGGTCAGCAAGTCTTATTAGCAACAGCGTTAGTTAACGTAACAGAAACTAAAGGTCGTTTTCAACAATGCAGAGTGTTATTAGATGCAGCGTCACAATCGAATTTTGTAAGCGAAGCTTTAGTTCATAGATTAGGTCTCAAGAAAACGAAAAATCGTGTTCCCATTAGAGGTATCAATTCTGTAACCTCCGAAGCTCAGTACAGTGTTGAAGTTCATATTTATTTAAGAACATGTGATTTTAATGCAGTGGCCGATTGTTTAGTATTAACAAACATTACAGGTTGCATACCTTCTAAGGTTATTGATTACAGTAATTGGAACTTGCCAAAGGATATTTGCTTAGCCGATCCAAATTTTCATCGCTTGTCGTCAGTAGACATGCTTATAGGTGCGGGGTTATTCTACAGTCTCCTCGAGCCAGGCCAGAAGACTAGAAAAGGACATTATCCAGTTTTGAAGGAAACGAAGCTAGGATACGTTGTCGTCGGAAATATGCCTTCAATACCCGAAGAAGCCAACCAGTCGGTAATTTCATGTTTTGCTCAGATGGAGACAGACTTGGATACACAATTGAGAAAATTCTGGGAACTCGAAGATCTTGAGACTAAGATTTACACACTGAAAGAAGAAAATTGTGAGAAGCATTTTTTACAAAATACAACCAGAAATGGAGACGGAAGATTTATTGTCAAATTACCAAAGAAGGAAGAAAATGCAGCTTTAGGAGAGTCTTACAACATGGCACTACAAAGATTTAAGCAGCTTGAAAAAATTGCTACAAAATCCTCAGTTTCATAAACAATATGCCGCCTTCGTGGATGAGTATTTAAGTTTGGGTCACATGCAAAAAGTTACAGAAGAAGACGTGAACAGCAGCAGCAGTTGTTATCTTCCACATCATCCTGTATTCAAGATGGACAGTACAACAACTAAATTAAGAGTTGTTTTTGATGCAAGTGCAAAAACGTCTAATGGCAAATCATTGAATGACATTTTTCAAGTTGGGCCAATTGTTCAAGATGACTTGTACTCCATTATTTTAAGGTTTCGGTTGTATCCAGTTGCATTTACAGCAGACTTAGAGAAAATGTATCGCCAAATATTAATTCATTATGAGGACAAGTGTTTACAACGCATCCTTTGGAGAAAATCAGTAGAAGAACCGATCCAGACGTATGAGTTACAAATAGTGACATACGGGACTTCGTCAGCGTCCTTCTTGGCAACAAGATGTCTGAAGCAAATAGCGGAGGAAAATTCCAAGGAATTTCCACAAGCAGCAGAAGTAATAAAGCACAATTTCTACATTGATGATGTGTTAAAATCAGTACCAAACGTGTCAAAGCCATAGAACTACAGAAGGATCTTATTAATATTTTAAACAGAGCAGGTTTCAAGCTTTGTAAATGGAGTTCTAACAAAGAAGTACTTCAAGGAGTTCCCGAAGACTTCAGGGAAAAACAACAACCAATCATACTTGGTCAGCAAGATGGTGTTAAGACTTTAGGAATAGCATGGATTCCATTAACAGACAAACTTGTAATTTCGAACAAAATTTGTAAACATGGAACTGCAGTAGAAAGTAATGTTGCAATGACAAAAAGACAAGTCGTCAGTATATTGTCATCTATCTTCGATCCATTAGGTCTAATTGCTCCAATCGTCATCAAATATAGGGATGCATTCGAGTCGAGTCGAGTCGAGATTTAAGCCTGTCTCGACTCGTCTCGAGAAAATGTTGTCTCGACTCGTGTCTCGACTCGAAAATATGTTTGTCTCGACTCGTGTCTCGACTCGAAAATATGTTTCTGTCTCGACTCGTGTCTCGACTCGACAGTCTCTGTCTCGACTCGGCTCGAATTCGAGTCGAGACGTCTCGAAATTCGAGTCGAGACAAAATATACGAGTTAAAATATACGCACACATCAGCCAGAATATTATGACTACCTACCTTATTGTCAGTGTGTCCAACTATGGCACGGATAACAATGGCGACGCGTCTTGGCATGGACGCAATGATCCTTGAAAGGTCACTGGAGAGAGTTGATTGGTACACATAGGCAAGGGCGCCTATTTTTCTGTAAATGTGGGAGGGCATTCAGATGCAGAAGGCATATATATGAGGATTTTAAGACAAATTGTATTCAAATTTTGCCAAATATTGTATATTCATAAATACAATGCGGGGGTTCAGATGAGCTTTGGGGGTGCCCGGGCCCCTCGGCCCCCCAGGATCGGTGCCCTTGCACACAGGTCATTTAATTCCCGTAAATTCCGGGAAGAGGGGCGATGCGCTCTGAAGTCATGTTCAATCACATCCCATTTGTGTTCGATTAGGTTCAGATCAGGCGAGTTGGGCGGCCAGCACATCACTTGGAACTTGTCCTTGTGTTCCTCGAACCACTCCATCACAATCCTGGCCTTGTGATATGGTGCATTATCTTTTCGAAAAATGCCACTACCGTTGGGGAACATGGTCGTCGTCTGCAAGCAGTGTGTGATACGCCTTGGCCGTCATGGTGCCTTGCTCGAGCTTCACTAGACACATAGATGCTCACGTGAATGTTTTCCGGAGCATAATTAAGCCACCGCCAGCTTGTCTCCGTCCCGCAGTACAGGTGTCAAAGAACTGTTCTCTTGAAACACGACGAATTCGCACCCTCCCATCGTCATGATGAAGAAGGTATCGGGATTCATCAGACAATGCAACGCTCTGCCACTGTGCCAAGGTTTAATGACGATGGTCATGTGTTCATTTCAGTCGTAGTTGCCGATGTCGTGGTGTTAACATTCGCACATAGATGGGACATGGGCTTCGGAGGCCCATCGTTAGGGGTGTTCGGTGCACTGTGTGTTCAAACGCACTTGTACTTTGCCCTGTAATAAAGTATGATGTTAGTTCTGCCACAGTTCGCTGCCTGTCTTGTTTTACCAGTCTGCCCAGCCTATGACGTCCAACATCTGTAATGAGGTGGGGGCGCCCAACCCCTCGACGTTTGGACGTCGTTTTCCCTTGGTTTCGCGACTTGTTGAAGACACTCACCACAGCACTCCTCGAACATCCGACAAGTCCTGCAGTTTCCGAAATTCTCCTGCCGAGTATGCGGTACACACGGCCAGCACTCTCACTGATACTACATGCACCGTACGCGTGACTGACTAGCAGGCATTCGTCGGCAGGTGACACAGATATCGCCTGGACGGAAATTATATCGATAGTAGGTTGGTAGTCATAATGTTCTGACTGATCAGTACATACTAAATAAATTTAAAATGTAGGAAATTTTCAACATTCTGATTAACTTGCAGGAAATTTCACAATGAAAAGAAGCAACTGACTTGGACAAGACAACGGTTAGTTAATGGGGCAATCTTTTTTCCTGGTCTTTGAGGTGTGAGCTTTGACCATGCTTTGTGAAATTTTGATGTTTGGTGCTTATCAGTCGCGCTTCCATTTTTTTTTCTAATTGTTCCAGTTCATGATAATTAACAATACATTGCGCAGTTCGAATACATGTTCACGTTTTCATCGAATCCAACTCAAGCCGCTTCAGATACTATAGAGTTGTATTTGTTTACGAAGAATTAATTGCGTATTAGAAATACACCCCAACAAAACATTCTGCGTGCTCATCTGCTCAGTATTCAAGGTTTTAATTACAACCTGAATTGTTAAAATGCGAACGTAAGTTGCATTAGATATCTAAGCAGTTCCTAGTCTATGGATAATTCAAGCAATGCTAATTAAGGTCTTTCTAGCAAGCACTTCTGCTGTTCATAAACCTTACGCATTGGAGTAGGAAAAAAAAAGAAAAGAAAAGAAAAGAAAGAAAGAAAGAAAGAAGTAAAATTTGTAATTTTGCAACCGTGACTCACTCGGGCTCATGCACTCTATCCTCAATGGAGCTCGCGTTCGCTAATCTCAATGAGGATCACACTAGTCAAGTTTCTCACTAATTCGAGCTTGAGCTTGATATTTACTGTGAAATTCTCTTCAGCTCGATCTCGTAATGCCACACGTCCTTTCTTGTTTTTACATTTGTCTCACCATTTTCGATTTATACGGGTGGCCGTGGACTTTTCAATTAAGTTTTTGTTTTCATTTTGACCCGCCGCCATTTTGCACAGGGTTGTCGTAGAGAGTCGAGACTTGCTCCATTTTCCTTCATTTTACAACAGATTTCAAACGATGTGCTACTTAACCCCCCTTGCCATTTGAAACTTTTTAGTTGGATCCCGTCTGGGGCCCTGCGGGGAACCCTGAGGCAAACTTTTTACCCCAAAAAAGTGTGGCCTTGAAAATGATGGGATACATGTTCACCGAGTTTTACATTTACCCAATCGTTTCCGAACAAATGACTCGGTTCAAACTATTCTAGCAGGTAATTTCCTAGCTATGGCTTTTTAAATATCTAGAAATTGGCCATGTTTTTGGCCAATATCACGGGAACGGTAAGCCATAGAGATATGATATTGGTGGTAATCAATCCTTAATAGAATGTTAAACATTTTTGTCCTGATATTAATTGGTGGCCACTGGCCAACTGGCCATTGGCCAAACCACTGGCCAGTTGGACAGTGACTACCGGTTACTATTTGGTACCAAAATGTTTACCATCCTTTTAGATATTGATCAACACCAATATGATCTCTCTATGACTTACGGTTCCCGAGATATGGCTGCTTAAATTTCTGTAAATCGGTCATTTTTTGGCTACTATCTTGCGAACGGTTAGATTGACGCGAAAAATTTAATCATTTTGTCTAATAGTTTTTGATGCTCTATCTAATGCAGTGTACAAAATTGAAAAAAAATGCAAATAACAGACAGACGGACAGATAGACACACAGACATAGAGAATTCAGTAACGAACTTTTTAAGTTCGTTGAATATGTTGTAACTCACGATATCCCGCCCGGTAACACGTATAACTTCGGGATTCGTCTAGTTATAACATATCCAATGCGAACACTATTGTCTCGTTCAGATCTCACAAGGGAACCTTCCGAAAATGATAGCTGCAGTGAAAGGTGTGGCCTATGCCAATTGAAAGAGCTGTAACAGAGATGAGCATTCCCAAAAAATTAGCTGCTCATAGCAATAGGCTCAGGAAATATAAGGGGTGGAAGTTCGGGAAACAGCAAGGCTGGACAAGGGGGAAAAGGGCAAATTCAAAAAAAAAAAAAAAAAGTCACGGCAAAATACAATGCTGACAAGTGAGTTCAAATGGGAACAGGGGCGGATGATATTTCTCTGGATAGATACAACACCGTCTATATATATATATATAAAAAAAAACATTTGCTATATGAATATGAAACAGATGTCAGGCAAGGACAACTAGCGGTGTTTCCCATATGATCAGACGATGACTTATTTATGGCACGAGCCATAGTAGAAGGCGGCTTAGTTGAAGAAACTACACCCTCTCAGTAACCTAAATTGCACGACAATTTCCAAAGCAGGTTCATTGACCTGACTACCGCATGTTGCCCACTTTGTCCAAGAGCGGGATGGTTTGTTTCTAACTTTTCTACCGAAAAGCATTTGTCTGGAATGGTGTTTCGGAGACAATAAAATAAAGAAAATATACTAGGCAGAGAGAGAGCAGGGAGGAGGGAGTGTACCAATTATTCTTTCCTCTAAACCAGCGTTTCCCAACCTTTTTCAACTTGCAGCACACTATGGGTGTAACATGGATTCTCGCGGCACACTTATAGATATTATTATTTGTAAATATAAAACACACTGGTATTTTTTTCTTTGATTACTGATCTCCTTCGCACAGAGAAGAAAGCTCGATCACTGGATTTTCCTCGTGGTAAATCACTATGCTTATTTTTCATTCTAATTTAAAAGGAGAAAACAACTGCAATGAAATGTTGGACTCAGGTTATTAAAAATACGCTTACTCTTTCGAAAACTGTATCCAACCTTTTATTAAGAATTAAGATCATTAAATAACGAACGAACAAATAAATCTATTTTACTTTTAAAACACAAATGTGAATAATTTATCGAAAGGATTGAATGATATTTTAAATTTTCAAGTTACGAAATAGTCTGTAACGATAAAGAAGCAATAATGGTCATAACAATAACAAATACTTTTTTCAACATTAGAAATGTACAGAAAAGTAACACGGCATGAAACTTAAAATTGTAGATTCATAGTAGATGTTCATAGTAATGTGCAATACAAATATACATTTTCCCCTACGTTTTGCAATTTGATTGCTATAGAATTAATAATTTTGTTTTGATATCCTCGCGGTACATCAGTGGCCTATTCACGACACACCAATGTCGCGGTATTTTCGCTGCTAGCTTCTCATTTTAGACAGGTATATTTACAATAAAGGGGGGTAGCGTGCACCTTTGCACCCCCTTAAATCTGGCCCTGTCCAGAAGTTATGTAGCCCTATATCGTTCATGGAAATAAAAACACAATAGTTATAACTATGCTAAATTACTATAGACTGCCAATTGCTCATTCAGAGAATTTATGATGTTCACTTTATTGCAATGTTCTTATACAGACTAGATATAGGCTACGGATAATAGTTTTATACAAACTAGATAATCAATTATTATTATTATTATTATTATTATTATTATTATTATTATTATTATTATTATTATTATTATTATTATTATATTTGAAGTACAATCAAATATCACGACATTAATTACTAGTTCTAATTAACTGAATTGAGCTGAAAATTAGATCTTGATCTCGGAAGATTAACTATTAAATTTATACGTTCTGTACCTTTCTAAAGTAATAAATGCTGGAATTGGTTTCAAGGCTGTTCCTGAGTGAATAATTTCTTCATAATAATATTAAAAATTTTAGAAAAATTTTCGAGACATTCGAGTCGAGTCGAAATTTTTATGAGCTGTCTCGACTCGACTCGTGTCTCGACTCGTCTCGAATTTTACAAAGTGTGTCTCGACTCGAATCTCGACTCGAATTCGAGTCGAGTCGAGTCGAGATTCGAGACATGTCTCGACTCGTGCGCATCCCTAATCAAATACAAGAATTTCTTACAGAAGTTTTGGAAGACAGGAATGGATTGGAATGATCCATTAGACACAGTCCTACAAGTTGAGTGGAATCAATTAATGCCTTGGTTACCTGCGATGGCGAAGATACAAATTACAAGAAACGTAATGTCTTCGGAGAACGTTAAGGAAATTCAGTTACATGGTTTTTGTGATGCAAGTGAAGAAAATTTTGGAGCAGTAGTGTATATCAGGACTACAGACGATCAAGGAAACATTGAAGTCAATTTACTTTGTTCAAAGTCGAAGGTGCACCACTGAAGAAGCAAACTTTGCCTAGATTGGAATTATGTGGAGCACTGTTACTTTCGAAGCTAATAGACAAAACACTATCCATATTGAATATAGAGGTCAGTGGTATACACCTGTGGACAGACTCGACTATAGTTTTGTCATGGATCAAATCACCTCCCAATCGTTGGAAGACATTTGTATCCAACAGGGTGGCTCAAATTCAGAGAATCACACCAATCAATCAATGGCACCACGTGCCTAGTAAAGAAAATGCGGCAGACATAGTTAGTCGAGGAGCGGATCCCAACACTCTTATTCAGTCTCGAGAATGGTGGCATGGTCTAGAGTTTCTTCACACAGCAGAATGGCCATGTCAAGAACAAAATGAGCCAGCTAGTATTCCAGAAGAGAAGGCCATGATAAGTTTAGTGGCAATTCATGAAACAAGCTTTATGAAAAGGTATTCATCGTTAAACAAAATGTTGAGAGTAGTAGCATATTGTTTGCGATTCAAACATAATTGTCTTTCCAAGAAATCAGAAAGAAAAACTGATAGTCTTGACGCTTCGGAACTTCGTTTAGCGTTACACAGATGTATCAAGATAGTACAGCATACTACCTATCATGAAGAAATATTGAACTTGCAGCAACAAATGGAAGTTTCAACAAAGAGCCCAATCAAGGATCTTTTTCCATTTCTGGACACGGAAGGAATGCTAAGAGTAGGACGAAGATTGGAACATTCAAACTTGGAGTACGACAACAAGCACCAATTCATCCTACCTGCAGGTCATCATTTCACCCATCTGATAGTCAAAGAAGAACATAAAAGGTTGCTTCATGCAGGACCACAGCTTCTTATTGCATCTTTGCGTACCAGATATTGGATTCCAAGAGCTAAGAAGATGGTCAAGGCAATAGTACACAATTGTTTGGTTTGTTTCAAGTGGAGATCAACAAGTTCATCACAGTTAATGGGACACTTACCCAAGGAGAGAGTAAATGAAGCAAGACCATTTGTACACGTGGGAGTTGACTATGCAGGATTCTTTTATGTCAAGCCCACGATTCGCAGCAAAATTCAAATGAAAGTCTATGCAGCGTTGTTCATCTGTTTAGCCACTAGAGCAGTTCACATAGAAATAGTTTCAGACTTAAGTTCTCAAGCCTTCATCGCAGCATTGAAGAGATTTGTTGCTAGGCGAGGAAAATGCTTATCTATCTGTAGCGACAATGGTTCAAACTTTGTTGGCGCCAATCGAGAATTGCAACAATTTTTTGAATCCAAGACTAACCGAAAGGACATCCTGGAATACTCAGCTCGAGAAAGTTTAGAATTGAAATCCATTCCTGCCAGATCTCCTCACATGGGGTCATGGGAAAGTTCAATAAAATCCATGAAGTACCACCTACGGTGTGTAGCAGGAACAGCAAGTCTGACATACGAAGAGTTGAACACGTTACTTATTCAAATTGAAGCCATTCTAAATTCAAGACCACTGACAGCCATTTCCAACGATCCCACAGATCCAATGTATCTCAGTCCAGGACATTTTTTGATGGGAGCTACACTTCTCAGCCTTCCGGAACCAGATCTACTGGACGTACCTATCAGCAGACTAGGCAGATGGCAACGGATTCAACAAATGAAGCAGCATATTTGGAAACGTTGGTCAAGGGATTACCTCAACCAGTTACAACAAAGAAGAAAATGGAAATCAGCTCAGCCTAATCTACAACCGGGCATGGTCGTATTGTTAAAAGAAGACAATGTTCCTCCTCAAGTGTGGAAGTTAGATGTGATTGAAGAAGTTCATCCGGGCAGTGATAATTTAGTGCGAGTGGCAACTGTGAAGTGTAAAAGTGGCATTTTCCGGCGCAGTGTTGCTAAATTAATTCCTTTGTCCCTAGAATATTAATTGATTGTGTCCAATCAAGGAGGGGGAGGATAGATAAGCTTGCATATGTGCATTATTTTTATTCATATTAGTTTGATTTTTTTGTATATAGTTTAGTGGTTTAGTGAATTCTTTGTGATTCTTTTAGTGATTTTTCTGGTGAGTTTTAGTGAGTTGTGTTTGTATTGGCTGGCAACAGTGCCTTCAGTGTGCTATTCAAGTTGTGTCTGTGCATTCGACAATGTGCTGCGAAGTGCATCTAGTCAAGGATATTCATTCATAGTTTAGAAAAGCGTATTTATTCATAGGTTTTAGAGAAATACTCATATTCATTAATATACAAGATTTACATGTTCTTAACGGTGTTTTAGAGTGCTACTCAGTTTATGTGTGATCGAAGACAAAGTATGATGGTGTAACAAGCAACCATGTGGTTTAGCAGCAAGGAAGCAACAATTACTGTGGAAAGAAGTTAAGATAAGTAATTCATTGTACTAACCTTTAAGTATTATATCAATCATTATATTAACATATGAACAAAGCATGTTATATTTATCATATTAACGCATGTACTTTTGAATAAGAATTGAAGCAAATAACATCTAAAATATTCCGTCAAGTCTTATTTCTCGTTCCTTCATGATATCTGGGTGAATCAGTAATATGGGTTTAATCATACAGTTCATTAGCTGTGGATGTGATATGCGTGATTTGTAAATAAAGTACATAAACATATCACCCCTTTATACACAAGCATCAACATCATCAGACGGTGTTTGCTTTAAGTAAATCAGTATTGAAACCATAAGTACTAGTAAATTTGAACTTTTCCGGTTCCGATAGAATTATGTGTATAGCGGTGTTGTGTTGAAAGGAACAATAGTTTGCCAAAAACCGTTTCTTGCTATCTGTTACCATTTCCGGTCTATAGCGATGAACGTAGGAACCAGTAGACTATTGAAATCAGAAGTAATAGTAAATTTTTAGTACAGTCGGTTGCGGTAGAGTATTGTAGATAGTCATGGTATGTTCTCTTTTGTCTCTGAATCGTTTCCAGAAACCGCTTCCTGCTGTCACTGTTTTCGTTTTATGACAATAAAAGTTCAAACCGGAAATAATAGTAACTTTGAACCGCTTTCAATTTTGGTAGAGTGTTGAGCATGGCCATGATACAGTATGTTGCATTTACAAGCTGAATAATTTGTAGAGAACCGCTTTTCCCTATATGTGGCCATTTTCATCTAAAGCGTTAAACGTTGAAACCGGAAATGGCTAATTTAAACCCCATATGACTTGAATATGGAGTTAACAGAGAAGATGGAACCTATTCTTAGGATGCTGAATCAACTGTAGAAAACCGCATATCGATATCACTTACTACTGTCTTCGTTCTGATACCTATCGACAGGTAGACGGACAAAACCGTTCTATAAGGCTCTCAACACTTATACACAGCGTAGTCAGGAACTCATGAAACCTATCTTTGCTTCCATAAACGTTATTATCAATAACATGCCAAAGATATTTTTGTGTATATTTCAAACGTTAGCCGTGATATTATGCCAGATTCGGAACCAGTTGTGGGCTGGCCGCTGTGGTGTAACGGAGTTGTGGCTGTTCAGGAAAAAAACAATATAAATCTTAACATTATACATTGGAATAATAATGCAGGGGTCATTTCTATATCGACGTCAGGGAGTTACGGAAATTTCTGACTCCATGCAAAGGCATTTATTGGTTCTTCAAAGTCAATACAAAACAAAAGAAAAAAAGTACACAGCTGCTGACACACTATGAGTATCTGAACACGCGACTTGACTACTTCAGGCCCGTAGTGCTATTCTGTGCTCGAGCACAGGGCGGCAGAATTTAGGGGCGGCAAAATTTTGGAATTCTTTTAAGATTCACAATAAAGTAGTATTTAAAACTAAAAACCCACAGAGTCCCGCGGCAAGTGCGAGAAAATATGTTAATATGTTTAATTCGCTCTAATTACAGTAGTTACTATTTAATTAGCTTCTCTGATTATTTTTAAAAAGTCATCCTCTCCCACTCCGACCTTTTTCTTTACATTAATTCCTATCTGTTAGAACTTAACGTAAATGAAAGTTCTGCCTATCTATCTCGTGTTTCTCTAAGTGATGCTAAACTACTAAATTCTTTCTTGCTTAAAATGGAGGAATAACTTGGCATGTAATGTTTTGGGACATATCTGTACTGTCATGTTGATTGTTCAGCTATCAGGCGTACAGTGAAAAAAAATCTGATACAATTCTCCTGTAGGAAAGAACTATCATTTCTTATAACTCTAACCTCAACTTAATTCTGTTCGTCAGTGAACAAGTAACCATCTTTAAGTATAATTGTGAATTTAAGTAAACATTTGTAACTTAATTGGTAGTGGGGATTGTGGAATAATGTTAGAGTGACAAACGATGACACAGTTGGAAATTGATAGAGTATACTGTCTATTTATTCGATAACTTCACCATAATATGCAATCCAAAAGTCACTTCTTATAAAAATGAGAAGTTAAATAGTTTTACTAGTAGTAACTACTATTTATACTGGTTAATAAGAAGAGCAATAACGGCTAGAAATGTAGATTTGACATGACTGTATTTTGAATTTGTTTCCCTTCCTGAAATGATTAACAAATTGCTATTCCTTCTTGTATTGGTAAACAGCGGAGGAATAGGTTATTTGGTTTCTTTGCCTTTAGCGTCACATGGAATAAATAATAATTATGTCCATCCAAACCTCTGCCATGCTATATGTTATTTTCAATTTGGGGCCGTAATTTTTTTCAGAACTTTGAGAACGGAAAAATAAAATAATCAATACATTTTATGAATTTTAGATTTTAAAGAAAAGAACTTAAAATAATAAATTTTAAAATATTGAAATCGACATTTAAAGTTAATTTTAAAAAAATATAATCATAAGTTAGTTTTGATGTTAAATAAAATTAGAACTAGAGATGGTCACGAATCGAGCTAAAACTCGACTCGAATTCGACTCGAGTTTCGAGTCAAGTCAAAGGTAATTTTCTCGAGTCGAGTTCCGAGCCGAGTCATTGTTTTTGAACTCGAATTTCGAGTAGAGTCGAGTTTGATAAATGGCTCACTCGTTCAGCTCGTTTCAACTCGCTTTGAAATTAGGCCTGATTATGGTGGAAAGCGAAAGCCATGAGAAATGTAAGCAGTAATGTGGAATACTTTTAGTGTTGCTCACGATAGGGGACACTACTCACATCTCGTCTTGTCTCTATAACGAGACGACAATGCAGTTTTATAACAAAACAGTCTCAAATGTTGTGAGTACCAATATAACTATATACTGTAATTCTTATCATCAAGCCTGAGACCTGCACGGTTAAACAGTTCGAGCCGGCTCGGTCAGAATGAGCCAATTGTTCGGCTCATTTGAGCCGATGGCTTGAGCCGGCTCGATTGGGATCAGCCATCCACTCGGCTCAATTGATGGCTGACAATTGTTCGAGGCGTTCGAGGCGTTGACAACTCTAAAGCCGGGCTGAGCAGTTTTGAACATGTTTGGCAGGCGCCCTATAACTTTTAACAATATTTGACTCAAGCCTGAATACTTGCTTCTCCGGAACTCAAACCCAGAACCAGGTGAACGATGTACTTTATTTCCGAAGACCTCTCCACGATCGAGATCGGCAACCAACTAGTTTTAGTATTGAGATACAAACCACCTATCTTTCATGGTTGTACACAGTGTTGAAATAATAATAATAATAATAATAATAATAATAATAATAATAATAATAATAATAATAATAATAATAATAATAATAATAATAATAATAATAATAATTTAAATAAGATATGGTAGTAGTAGTAATATCATTATTAATTATATAGTCTATGTAGGACACTTGAAGGGAGTACTTGAAACTACACACAGGATTTAGCTCGATTTGGCTCGACTCGACTCGAAACTCGACCCAAACTCGAGTCCAGCTCAAATATGTCTGTTTCGAGTTGAGTCGAGTTTCAGTGAAAACTCGCTCAACTCACTCGTGCCCACTCCTAATTAGAATTAAATATTAATATTTATTTTAAGAAAACTTTGCAGGTTCTTGCCTATAATTTAAAAAAAAGATCTCAATAATTTTGATAATTAATTATAACGCATTTTTTGATGCTTGTTTTGTTGGGAGTCCCTTTTTATAGGAAGTTAGTATCCTGCCTTTAGTTTTGGCGTCTAATTAAACTAGTGGGGTAACGAAAAAGTAGAAAGATTAAGGAAAACTTAAAAGAGAAATAACTAACCTACTAAAAAGTAGAAAATAAAAACTTTTAAAAGAAAAATATCAAATGTCAAAATAACACTAAAACACAGAAAATAATAAAAGCGCTAAAAAAACATAAACTAATGATAATAAAGCGCTTAAAAACATGAAATAATTTATTAGTATTATCTATACAAGAATTTTCAAGTCATTTTTTATTTCCGAAGTTTAGTTTGACTTTTGTCTAAGAATGTTTTTTAATATTTTATAAAAATTAAAATTTCCGAATTTATTATTTTTAATTAAATAGGCTAAATATAAATTCATTAAGTTGAAATTTTCCATTTTTTAAAACTTATATGGAGTCGTGTATAACTGTTATGTTAGTGTATAATAATTGTGATTGCTATAGCAAATTTAGTTTTCTTTATATAAAATTTATTTTAATGATAAATAAATAATTTAAAATTATTTAATATCATATCTTGGTACTGTTTTTATTATTTATTTTCATTTATTTATTCTTGAATAGGAGCAGCTATGGCAGGTTTCCTCTGTTTCACTAGAGTTTCTCTTAAGTCAATGACTTCGAAAGTTACGACTGTGGAAGATCGAGGTAAGATATTTGTAGTAAAATGTCGCAGAACTTCCCTATGCAGTGTGCTAACAGAACGTGAGGAAATGTCCAGTAGACGATTCTCTAAATAAGTCCAACAAATACTTTCTACTGAACATAGATTGCAAAACATATATAGCTAAGAAGCTACGTCATTAAAGTTGTTCTTTAGATTTCATACTTTTGCAGTTTACATTAAAACAAATACACTTGTAATTGGCGGTGAAGCACTAAGCTAAAAAATTCGGAGAAAATTGTATTAGAAGAACCAGTAAGAGTAGAGAATATGTTATGCCTGTTCTGTTAATAGAAAATATTTGTATTGATTAGCATGTGACCACCAGGAAGGCTAGAATGGCACTTCGGACTCTTTACTTTTCTCTATTGTACACTTAACGATACAATTAAATTAATATCTAATACAAAATTAATCTGATGGTGATTTTATGAGGCATTAATATGTTTAGCTTGATATGACTTCAAAATTCTTGTATAGATAATACTAATCAATTATTTTCTGTTTTTAAAGGCTTTATTATCATTGGTTTTTGCTTTTTATCGCTTTTATTATTTTCTGTGTTTTAGTGTTTCTTTGACATTTGATATTTTTCTCTTAAAGGTTTTTATTTTCTACTTTTTAGTAAGTCAGTTATTTCTCTTTTAAGTTTTTCTTAATCTTTCCACTTTTTCGTTATCCTAATAGTTTAGTTAAACGTAAAAACTAAGGGTAACATACTAACTTCCTACAGAAAGGGGCTCCCTGCAAAACATGCATGAAGAAACGCGTAATAATAAATTATCAAAATTATTGAAATACTTTTTTATTATAGGTAACAATCTCCCTTGCATATACCTCATTGCATTAATGAAAACCGTGTCAAAATATCAAGTAGTCTTAAAATTAACGAATCGTTTGCGCACGAGATGTCACTAGTGTCCGAAGTCGCAGTTCCAGTGTGTATGACCTAATGTCATTTAACAGCTGAAAGTTTAAGCTAGTGGTTGTGCAAAAAGTGTTGAATTCTTATAACTAGATGTATAATATTGCGCCATGAAGATGATTGAGATTTCCGCAAAACTGCGCTAGATATTACATTTTGGTTTCGATAAAGGCGCAGATACTGCACAGACCTGTGAATAAATTTCTGCAGTTTATAGGCAATAATATAATTATCAAAAGCCCCTTGATTATACGCAACTCTCTTTGCATTGTTGGTTATCTGGTTGATACATATTTTAGGATAACTTTTTTTTCTTACCAATTGTTGGAAAAACTAACTAACTCTATGGCTTATGGAACTTGGAGGTTCAATGCCGCATTCACAAAAGCTCTCCATTGACTTCTATCCTTAGCCAACTGGATCCAGTTTCTTTCTACTTTGTATTTCTATCTCTGTAAGATTCATGTTAATATTATCCTCCCATCTGCTAATAGGTCTTCCTAATAATCGTTTTGTGATTGGTCTTCCAGTCAAGACTTTGAAAGCGTTTCTACTTTCTTCCATCCTAGCTATTTTTTATAATTAATTAATTATTATTACTTTCAAATATTTTATATGTAAGAACCATTTTTGGGAATAACATATTCGGTTAATGAAAACCGCATCGGAATAAGACCAACAATTCTCAATATAATCTCCAACATATCTACATACATACATGCAGCTGACAATCTCCTTTTCTTTGAAGTTGATTAAAAAGGAACTCTTTAAAAATTCGATTGCCATAAATTCGAGGCTCCAAAAACTGAGTGGTAACATGAGAAAACCGAATAGAAGAGTGTAAACCGAAAATCTGATGCATCCGATGGCGCATAATTTTAAGGAAAGAGAGGACATTTTCATATTTTTATTTGAACATTAAAACACGTATCCTAAGGTGGAAGAAAGCGATTTGATATATGTGCCAAAATAAATTGCATTGAATTGGATTTGAGTTTGGAGTCCGTTTCAGCAGCAAGGTATGTTAGACGTGGACCTTCAACTTATTATGGGATCCGAATTACGTGAACTCTTGCCGCGAACCGAACCTGAACTGCTCCAAAGATGCATAGAGTAACCATATAACCATGTGGGAGCTCCCTAAGGAGTAAACGGTTTCAAATATATCTTTCAAGTATTTTCCATTACATATTCTTCCCGTACGAAGAACGAGTATTTCAACTAGTCGAAATAAGTAATGTGAATATGAAATGACATAATGATTCTGAAGGTATACCCTTTGGTGTGGGAGACCAGGGTTCAATTCCCGGCAGGAGCTCATGTGATTCGGATTCCACGTTAATCAGTAGGTCCCGTCTCATATAGCCTCGCTGCTGAAAGGGACGTTAAACTCAACTCAACACAATCATTCTAAGTGATTAAGCATGTGCCGCTCGACCATCTAAAAAGTTTTTTCATGCACGTTTATCCTATATCAGGGTACTTCAAAACCACAATTAATTATTTTTTACAACATTCCATGGCAACACAGCGGCTGCCGTCATTTTGCATTTTTTTCCATCTTAGGCGTTTACATTGTTTTGAATATCTCATGATGTGTTTGTCCTACCAAATTGAAAATACCTGGTCATATCCAACTCGTGCAGAGCTAGAACTTTCATCTCTTAACATTTTTGCCTAAAACCACTTGAAGGGGTGGAATCAGGTTCTACAGTAGCAACATTTTTGGACATTGAAGACATTTTTAGGAAGAGGAAACAACTGACCTAGAGGTCTGACTTTGTGTGTATATGTAGTCCGGGGAGATAAGTTAATACACAAAAATTTACAGACCTATAGTTGCTCCTAAAGGCCTAAAAAATCGTAAAGTTGGGGAATTATGCCAATTTAGCATGTTTCACTGTCTAATATCTCCAATGGGCCTGGGCATTTTGTTTTGCCATTCTTCTAGGTAGAAAGATGAGTTGACATCTTAAATAGGATAATTTCCGTGACTAAAGCTGTAAGTTCGATCACTATTTGCAATTTGTGCACAGCTAGGAACAATTCCTTGGAACTCATTTTTGGCCCATGCTACAGCAGTAAGGACGTGTTTAGCCCTTATGTATTAATCAATTTTTGTCCAAATACGTTACGTTCCCATACAGTTACGAATGAAGGTTGATACGGATGACGTAATTTTGTATTGTTGGCATTTCGACTGTGAAGGAAGTCGTCTCAACTCTTAGACCCAGAGAAATTGAATATTTTTCATGTTTGTATACATCAGAAGTATCAATATTGCAAATTATAAAAAATTCCTTAATTGCTACAGCTGGAATCGAACCGGTGACTCCAACATTATGAAACTAACGCATAAGCCACTACTCTAAGACATCACTGTTCTGGGCGAAGGTAAAAACAGAATGTGCAGCGAATTCAGTAATTACACGCTTTTACGATTTGCGTGTAATAATGCTGAAACTTTCTGATTTCAGTCATGATAAAATAGTAAAGTATTATGCAGAAAGAATAGTCCAGAGAATTTAACTTTAAGTTGACAATTTATATGTACGGAGGCGCTGCCGTATGCTCTCACCTCGGGCTCTGAGTTTTTACGACACGGCATTGGACAGATACTCATATTGATTGGAATCTGGTGTTTCAGGGCACTGGATTATTTTTTTAAAGTTAACTAATTTAACGAATCTTCCTCGGTACTTTCTTTCCCATTTTTACGCATTTTACTCATTTTTACAGTTCTTTTCAGTAAATCTTTAAGAACAGGTACAAAACACAGAAACATTGAAGACAGTAAAAATCAAAATCACTATTCGCGCGTTCTTCTCTTGCCTGAAGTAATACAATAAAATATGGTGAACATGTAATTTTTAGTTTTCCTTCTTTTATGTGTTGTCAAATCCAGAGTTGAAGTGGATGAGTGAGTCAAATGGATCGAGTTTCCTAAGTGGGTCAGTGGGTCGTGGGTCAACAGCAGTTGACGCACTGCGACCCACTCTGATCCACAGACCTACTCTCTACTCATTGCATTGTAGACAGCATATTTTTTCACTCTCCACCCTCGCCATAGGAACTAAAAACACGTTTCTGATTGGTTGTAGCTTGCTATTGTCCAAACCTTCTTGTATATGGATTGTGTGTTATAGTAGTAATAGATGAAAAATGTCACTTTGCTGGAATTGAAGAACAAAATTGATAAAGCCGTTGAGGTTAAATTTGTATCATTGCAGTCAAGCTGGAACAAAACAAGCCCTGCGGGCCTTCTAACCCGCTCCTCCTCCTCCTACTACTACTCATACTACTACTACTTATACTGTGGGTTCGTATAGCAAAGCTGCACACGTAACGTAATCACTTTTTTGAGTATTTTTCATCTTATTTTAATGAAAAAAGTGTTTTGAAAATTCAAAAAATAAAATATAAAAATTAAAAACTATCCTTGGCTCGGGTTTGAACCCACACAAAAAGCAACCATAATTACTAGCCAATTGCGCTAGTACTTTCGGCCACGAAGACCGCTAGTAACAGACACTTCATTTTTGCTATATTTGTGCTACGTGGCGAGAAACGGATAACTCCAACTAACCAGAACCTCGTATTTGGCTCCTATGAGTAGCGTCGAGCGTGATTTAAAAAAATGCTTCTGAATACTGGTCAATTTGTTTACGTTTTACCAATTCCCTTTTTTATTTGTTTCTGTTTACTTACCTGAGATGAGTACCTGTAAGTGAAAAAAGAATTTGAGACATTTTTGGATACTGATATTTGTAATTGTAATAATAGCAATAGGACGTTTGGTTTTCGAGACACACAGCCTGTGAGTTTTAGAGGAGCTAACTACAGGAAAAATACATTTTTGAATCACTGTAATATATAAATTATTATATGAAAAAATTGAACGTAACTACTGTATATGTGCCTAATCATCACCCCCAAATTGCAGTTAAATGAAATGACTTTTGCTATATAGTTAGGCCTTAATCCAAACTACGATAATATCATATTGCGTTAATTATAATAATATCCTAAGGGATAGTGGGGATCCGAATTTTTACGAAAAAATTGAATATCTCACAAGTCGTTAAACTTACGGAGCTAAAATTCAGTATATTAACTCTTTACTGAAAATGAACAAAACGGATCCTAGCATTTTTAAAAATTCTCCTTTATGTAGAGGAGCAGCACTTTCTATATATGGTAAGTTGATAGTGAGCTAGTTTGTAGAAATAATCGAAAACGATCGATATTAGTTGAGAAACAAAAAGCACAGTGCTTCGCATCACATATCCATATATGTTTACCATACATTTCCTACTATAACAATTGCTGAGGCTTGTTTATTATATGGAGCGCTTAGAGCACAGGGTAATCAATCTATAAAGTTGTGAGAAAAATAGACATAAAATTTGTAATAATAACTTTTGTAGGTTGGTGTACTTACCTTGATTTGGGACTTTCAAATTTCATCCGTTTTTCCACTGAAAAGTATCGATAATTCAACAAGGAAATAATTAGACCATGACAATTTAATTGAAATTCATCGTAATTTTACCCATGACAAACACTTTACCATTTTATATCGCAGAGGTAAGATCCACCGTTATTGTAACAGGGCGGTGTTTGAGCGATTGACCATAGAAATTCTAACTCCGATTAGTTAGAATTTACCAACCTGATTTTATTACCCTTTAGTCGGTAGAGAAGAGGCTGTGGATCATGTGTCAGAGTTGATAACGATGTGATTTGGTGGGTGAGTGGTTCATGGTGGATGGTGGGTCACAGTGGGTCACGGTAGGTGGTGGGTCATTGTGGGTCAGAGGGGGCACGGTGCGTGGTCAGGAGCGTCTCTAAACGAAAAGCATGTCAGCGCCCCCATAATCTCCTTCTTCCTCAAATCCAAACCAAAGTGAAGCCTTGTCACCCCTGATATTTTTACCATATCATCACATTGTTATCATTTGTTTAAGTATTTAGTAATCTAAAACTCTGAATGCCTCTCTCTATGGTACTAATAAACAATCTATAAGCCAATTATGTTTTAAAAACATTTTTATTGCTGTGGCATTTGGAATGAAAATTTTTAAATATAATCACAGGGCAACAGGAAATTAAAATATTATTGTAATGTAAACCATGTCGTTGTCGATTTTAAATATAAAGCAAAAGATGGTTAAGACAAAGCAAAGATAAAGTTTCTTAATTCATTTTTTAGTTATTTTGAATTTGTGTAATTATTCTGTCAAAGCTGACAATAAGTAGCTTAAAAATGTGTCCACGTCACTTGTTATCTGATTATATAAACTTGGTACTCTGTGAAAGAAGGACCTTTGAACAATCGACATAACTAGGGCGGTGTAGCGTGCCGACCCGTAACCCCCTCTACCGTATCTACTTTTTGCTTTTCTCATTGCTATAAAATCATAATCAGTAGTTAAAAATCATTCAATTACTTTATTGTCATCTAATTAATGCAGGTTTTATTCAGTGTTTAAATTTGTTTCTTTATATTTTTGTTCTTTCTGTGGAGTAACAGTCAGAGCGAAAATCTGATGTTAGCTGTTTGTCTCGCAAGAGGAAAACAATGTCTTCTCATATCTTTTTCTTCCCTCTTTAGATCTTGTCGAAAGAGATCTGAATTGGTAACCTATAACCTTTGAGTCGCTGCATGTGCAAGGGAATATCCAACTCTTGTGTCTTATCTGAGAGTCTTACATTCTCAATACTTTTATTGTTCTCTGTTTAAGACCAGATGTTTTTAAAACGTTCTAGACATACCGTATAACTAAATTTTAGGCGCCAAATTTGACATCTCAAGATGCTACAGATGTCTATTTTGACACCGTATAAAATACGCTTTTAGTGAACACTTGTATCCCTTAAATCATTGTGAAACTATTGTAAAACCTATAATATCATGATAACGCCTGATTTTCCCTGTGTTATCAAATTAACCTTTAACATTTAATTTGGATATTATATACTAGATGACGCTAAAACCTTATACTGTTCACAATAACGCGCATGCTTGAACAGTTTTGATAACACTCCAAATAGTCGTTTAAATATTTGGCATCCAATCTAAATGCAATGACTAATTTTATTGCACACGAGTGTCCTCCCTTTGGAGAGAAACCTCCTTAGTACACGCCCACGTGAGTGGCGTGTGGGAAAATGCCCTGAATACATAACAGCTCTACCAGTCTGTTTTCTGGGAGAATTACTGCGTTGACACCGAGGAACAAGCACCGCGCTCGTTGCCTTTCGGAGGAATTACTGCCATGACACCGAGGGACAAGCCCTGCGCTCGTTGGCCTCAGGGGAAAATACTACGTAACTTCAGGAGAGACAACTTGCTGCTTGTCGCCCCTCCGAGGGGGCTCCGGCCCGCTCCTTCTCAGGCTCAGGCTCAGGCTCAGGCTTCTGCTCTTCGGCCGCTGGACTTTGCGTTTCTTCTCCAACTTTGTCAGAGTCACAGAGAGAAGAACTTAGTGAATTATTGGACTGTGTTATTACACTGTGTTTGTGGAGAACTTCGTCATCTCCGTTCTCCTATAAAAGACCATCTCGATATTCAATGTGTGTGTGCCATACAGCAAGAATTCTGATACTGCGCTGAACTTTGATTCTAGCAAGTTTGCTAATACAACAAGCAGGTAGTTACATTTCTATCTTTCATTAAACAGCCCTTATTTCTCTTTTTAAGATTGGTCACATTCTGATCCTTCCAATTTGATGCATACGCGACTGGACTTAGGAGTCGTCTAACGTTACCTCTCTTGTATAAAACATCTTATTACTTATCAACTCCTCTGTGCTGTACACAAGCAACATTCAATACAACTCATACTACTTCTAATTACCTGGCTAAAGTTCTAAAATTACTACCTCACCTACTCTAATATTCTCTCATAAAATACCTCCGAAGAAGCCGTTTGTCGAAGTCAATTATTACGAACATCTATCTTGTTATTTTGTTTCTACGTGAATAACTACTCCAGTCACGCCTACCAAGGATTGTGTGTTTCACCATTTGTTATTCGAGAAGTTGAGTGGATCATTACCATCCTGTGTGCCCTGCGACTCCAGTTCCATCTCGGCATTCGCCCGTGGGAATTCCGACAGGAGAAAGGACTACTATCTCCGAAGGAAGTGATAGCATCTTGGTTTTACCGCTTGAACCAATCCAGACGCATCCTGGGAATTCTTGGTCACAGTGAACATCTCTTTTGCCACGCCATTTTCAACTTGGACTGCTATCCGGCTCGACGATACCTCAAGAGGCCACTTGGAACTCTTGAATCTCCGCAGATGTTTAATTGCGAAGTGAGTGATTTAAATTATTTTTGTGACCCTCCTTGTGCGTCTTGATTCCTCGCATCGACTCAGAATCCCGTATACTTCTGTGCACCCAATAGCTGATTTTAATGTTTGTGTTTTTATAAAGTGACTGTACAACTAAGGTTGTTACCGATAACTATCTCTTCCATTTTATTGTTTTATTGATTAAATTGTTACTAGACTAAATTATCTAAGTCTCTAATGAAACGAATATTTCTTTTGATTGATTAAGTATAGCCAAACCTGACCCTGTCTTGCGAACTTACATATTTGAGGTCCATTAATTGCGCTAATAATATTGTTTTACATTGTATTAGCTTTGACTTAATCCCTTGTTGTGTAACAAGTGCCTAATTGTTGAATTGTCGCCCCGCTACAAACATTTATCTCTTTGCACGAGTCCTAGTTGTTAATTGCTTTGGTGCTCTAATTGATCTCCTTGTTATTGTGGGCTTCATGGTAACTAGTGAACCTTTCGGAGCCGCCACTGCCCCAATGTGCTGACATTTACCTGCGGGACACTATTAAATCAAGGCTCCATTATAATCTCGTTAAGCCCGTGCTATGACCTTTGTGATTAGTTGTTTTTGTCATTGTCATAAGTAAGCCCTCAAAGTATCCTGTTCCCTCTCTTGATCAGACCACTCAGCCGACAGCATAATTGGTCGGCCGTTGTTCGAACAGGACGGACCTCCTCTTTATATTAAAGATTTAATTGTTGAGCCAAGGGACTGTTCATATCCATTGCATTTTAAACGTCAGGCGACTCTTGAAGTAAATGATATTCTAGAGATCTTCGCATGGTCATTTATTAACTACACTTTCAGTTTGATTCAGGCAATCTATGGTAAAGATAGCGTCGCTGATAATCTCTTTTTATGTTCATGACCTGTAGTGGGACTCACTCATAAGTGGCCGCAAAAGTTTTGATCGCCTCCTGCCACCGGCCACGACAGCGGGAAAGGTGGAAGAGGTATATTTGGTGCTACACGGGTAGGAATGTGAAGGGATAATGCTTGAAGTAGGGTTCCTGACCTTAAGTTTCCATTGACTTCCTTTGTAGAAACTTTAGGTCAGTGACGTTTCTGCGAGCATCCGGAGTCTAGATATTCAGATAATGCAGATCTTCGTTAGTCAGAATGGACAGTGGAACACGGAAACGTACTAGGGTCAGATAGATGTTCCACAGACCCATTAGGTGAGCCATAATCGATCTTGAATGATACTACTTTTCATTAACCTCCTCTTCCTAAAAATGTAGGGCGCTGGCGCTCGTACGTTTTGGCTAATGTTGATGAATCCCACGTAAAAATGCTTGCCATTCAGCCCCTAAATGTTTCCACCCTAGGTAGCCGCCTAGGTTGTCTATATGGGCGAGCCGGACCTATGGGTGGTGTGTCAGTGGGTCGTGTGTCAAGTTTTCATTGACCCACGCCATCTCTGGTCAAATCTGTGAAACCAAACAAAGAGCAATATTAATACACAAAAGGCTCAACATCTTAGCTATTTATGACATAACTATTGCATGATCCAAATAACTCCAGTATATCCACAAATCATCATTTGTCATATCTTACCGAAATACAAAATGACTTTTCCGACAACCTGATACTTTAAATGTTGTTAGTACGCAAAGCTCATTGATTTGATCACTTATTCACTTACTCTCTTATGATTATCAAAATTTCAGGGTACTTTCCATACATATAGAAGGGTGAAATATAGTATCCAAGCTTGGAGTAGCGTGCAAGTAAACAAATAAAAAGCAACAGGATGATATTTCCCTCCCCGAAACCCTCTACAGTGGAGTGTGTTGATCGTACAACAAAAAGACTTGAAATCCAATCAGAAAATTCATAAAATAGAAAATATGTATCAACATCTAGACTTTGCATTAATAATAATAATAATAATAATAATAATAATAATAATAATAATAATAATAATAATAATAATAATAATAATGAAGGAATAACAGATTACAATATCAATCACGTAAACAATACCTTCCAATAAAGAAAAAATAAATGCCACGACAGGATTCGAACCCGGGTCGCTGTAATGGCATTTCTCTACTTTCACACTTTAGCTCATCCTGTTATTCTGACTCATCCTGTTATTCTGGCTCATCCTGTTATTTTGGCTTTTCTCTCAGAAACAATTTAGAGTAATTTAGGGTTGTTTATCTTTCATAACCTCCACCATGCACTAATGCATATAATACGCTGTATATTATTACACATACATTACAAATACTATCATAGTAAATGAATATTAATGCTACCACTTAAAAATAAATTTGTCACTCATTCGCGCACACTCACATACATACAGGACAGCGTATTGGCATGGGTAATAATAATTTTTTAAAAAGGAAACTATCTAACTACAATTTGGTGAACTTTATTACATCTATTTTAGAATTAGACAGAAATTGTTATGAACATGCACTCAAAATACATGTGAATGTATCAATCCACATATGAAATTGAACAATAACATTTTGATGATATATATATTTATATATATGTATATGAACAGAAAGATAAAAGAAAATTATATATATATATTCTATTAACTTTTGGAAAATATGATACGAATTAAATAAATTTGTAGTTTACAAAATCATGAATAAATAAAAAGAAAAGAAAAAACTTTATATGAGGATTTGAATGAGTGTTTATCTCATATATGAAAATTTTGAGTAAATTTACGAGTCCTATCTCGTAGTTCAAAATGAGGTTAATATCACATAAAATATCAAATCACCCTTTTACGATGTCCATATATTTCACTTTTACTTTATTTTTGTTTATACGCATCAGATTAGGTTACTAGAAGTAACCGACACTTATTCTGTCCGTAGATGTACTTATGAATACCTTTCTCACTTTAAGAATATTACAAGAGCAAAGTTTTATTTCTACTATCACTGCGACTACTTTACTTCTCTGGTTATTCCAATTATTAACTAATTCCTTGACCAGGTTTAAATCACTATCGCCTTATACTTTTAAACACACATACTTTGGTAGTTTTAGTTATGCCACTTGTGAGGACATGAGAATTTTTCAGGTCAAGAAGAGATTTTTTCCTTTTTTTTAAATCGAGATCACAATTACTGAGGTAGCAAAGCACAGTTTTGAGGATTCGTATATGAGGGAGGGAATTGAGATGTAATTTTGCAGAAGGAATTCTGGTTTAGAAGCTTCGAAGTAAATTTGTTGATAAATTAGGGTTACGAGTAGGACCTGCCTTAATTCCGTGCTACATGTAATTTGGATAATGACAGAAAAGGTTAACAATTACAGGTATTATTTAATAATGTTTCAGACCTTCAAGGAAATTAACATGCGGCGGTAACTTAAAATCTACATATTATACTTGTCGGATGTTTCGAATTATGGCAACCAACGACCGTACGGGGTAAGTACTGAGATCCTTCACGTATATTTATTTACTAAATTCAATATTATACATTTCACTTTAATATCATATTTAAATTTCACACATTCATATTTCAATACATATACTCAATAAATATTTAAACTTTCGAATAAACGACCCCGACAAATAATTTTCTTCTTGGGTTGCAACACTTTACATAATAAGAAAAGTCCGACATATCACAAATCTAAATAATTACCCGCGCATAACGATAAATTTCATATTGTCAAGTATTCTTTTTGAAACAGTAGACATTTAATGTGCGAGGCAGGCGCGTAAAACACATAATCTGTAAAAATATATGACTCTGAAATGTTAATACTACTTTTGGGCCCAGACAACTACAACAACATTCACATTTATAATACCTAATGGAAAAGAAACTAGAAATAACCGAGAAACGCTAAACGTACAATAATGAAAGGAACGAAGTAAAACGTAATAGTATACCGAACCATCGCTCACAACTACAGTGGGTCAAAATGTGATGGAAAACGGTCCCTTGAGATTTAACATCAACCAATACCTCCACGAATTGTGTCTCGCGACATCTCAGTTGGTAATTCAGATTCAAGTGCTATATGTTAAGTGGTCGATGTTTGTAAAGTTCAAAACTCGAGGGGGGAGAGTTGAAGAAAAATTTACAAATATCTCGAAGAAGAGTGTAGAGGAATAGATAAGGAAGAGAAAGAAAGAGCGGCGCGCCAAAGGAATAAGCCAGGACACTAAAACTACAAAGATAAGTAACCGAATTTAGACATACGACAATCTACAGCCAAATATACTTTTTATGCCGAAAAAAGTGGACTACTAAAATGCGTAGCCTAAAATAAATATCTCCAAACCCACAGCTAGTCTGTGTCCAGAGCGAGATTTCCACAAAGACAATGACTTTATGAAAATTTCACTTCGCGCTGTATCCGGCTGAGACCTTGGAGACTCCGGCACTACCGGGAAGTCAGTGTGATTTCTTAATTTAGGATTTCTAAATTAAAAAAAATATCCGAAACCTACAGAAACTAAGAGTTCTGGGGAAAGTATGGAAAACTAGACTAAAGTCGACGAGACAGTAGAAATCCTATCAGTGACTTGCCAAATAAAAAAGTGATAGAAAATAGATTTCGTACTAGTAAGTTGTCTGCCAAATCTTACTAGTAGCTACCAATCCGCAAGGGTGCCAACCTTGAGGCGTCAACTAATTTCAAACACTATATACTAGAAATAAAAGAAGTGAAAATTCATGAGTATTGGGGTTTAGACGCCTTGGTACAGTATTACGAGATTGTACTGTGATAGGTTTGCTAGATTATTTGATCCTATCCACTTTGTCACCTCTACGAACAATAATGAACTTGGTTTGGTCAGGTGACGTGGAAAAAATTTCAAAGTTGCAGAGTATTGTCATAAATGCAAGCCAAACGCATATATTTAAACTGTACCAATTCGGCAAACAGCTATTCTGTTACGTAATTAACTGCGAAATATCCGGGATCATTTGCTATATGGCTGTTGTTTATATTGCCAGACCCGTTGATCAATTGATTGGTATATTTACTATGGAATGTCGAACCACCAAGTGAAAATACCATCCATCATTTTTACGTATCACACTACCCTCACATAAAATTCTAACGTGATAATCAATGCATTAAAATTGTCATTATATATACGAGGGCTGTCTAAAAAGTATCCGACCTTTGGCCAGAAAAATAGTTGCGAATACCTGACAGATTTGGGACCCTAATCCCCTTCAAAGTAGGCCCCTTGTGCTTCCACACACTTAGCCCACCAATCCTTCCACTGCTGGAAACACCGCTGGAAGTCTTCTTTTGGAATGTTGTTCAGCTCCGTCGTCGTGTTCCGCATTATGTCTTCTCTACTCTCAAAACGGGATCCCTTCAGAGGCGTCTTCAATTTTGTAAACAACCAGAAGTCACAAGGAGCCAGGTCGGGAGAGTAGGGAGGTTGGCGAACGGTTGTAATTCCATGTTTGGCTAAGAACGTGTGGATCAATTGGGATGAATGTGCTGGGGCGTTGTCATGATGGACGTGCCAGTTCTTCGCTGTCCACATGTCTGGTCTTTTGCGCCGGACTGCGTCACGGAGTCGCCTAAGAACATCTTGATAGTACTCCTTTGTCATTGTTTGTCCTTCCGGTGCGTACTCGTGATGCACAATTCCACAGGCATCGAAGAAAACAGTCAGCAACACCTTGATTTTGCTTCGCACCTGCCGCGCTTTCTTCGGCCTTGGAGAATCGGGATGCTTCCATTGAGACAATTGTTGTTTTGTTTCTGGGTCGTACCAGTACACCCATGACTCATCTCCAGTTATCACGGAATTCAGATACCCAGGATCAGTGTTGGTGGTGTCCAGAAGGTCCTGTGCAACGTCAAAACGGGGGTGTCTTTTTGTTCCTGTTTGTTCCTGTTTTGTGCCTTTTTGTTGTCATTTTGTTCATGTTCAAATCGTCACGCAAAATTGCATGTGCAAAATCTTTACTCACTCCAACATCTGCAATCTCCCGCACTGTCAAACGGCGATCTGCCATCACCACATTTCGCACCCGCTCAACAACAGCTGCATTCCGATCAGTTTGGGGTCTGCCGCTACGCTGCTCACTCTCGACTGATGTGCGGCCATCTTTGAATCGGTTGAACCATTGTTTATTTTGTGTTACACCCATCGCATCTTCTTCAAACACCTGCTGAATCTTACGAATTGTTTGGCTTTGAGAATCACCCAGCCTTTGACAGAATTTGATGCAGTATCTTTGCTCAATTCGTTCAGTCATCTTGCGAGAAGCACAAAATCCGACGAACACTACCAACAGCACCTCACTTCGCGACCACCAGCTCACGACTGGCATACGCGAACGCGGTGAAAAAATTCAAGCATGCGCATTAAGGTTCCTCCTTCCACCGTGCACGGTGGCGCTGCCTGAGAATCACTACTTTGCGTGGAAAAAATTAAGGTCGGATACTTTTTAGACAGGCCTCGTATGTAATCAATACCTCGTAGCAAACTTTAGCACAGAGCACATATACACCTGGGCGTCCTACTATTTATTCATACTCTCTACTATACACATTTATATATTAAAAATATTATCATTACTCCCTTATTCGTTTATATATTTACTTTTCTCTACGACATCGATTTATTTTCAGACACTATATTTTCTCAATTAGCCCGACACTGTTCAAAGCAGTCTGAATAACTATATTTAAAAATCAGCAAATTATCATACTACATTGACTAACACGTGTCATTTTATATGAACTGACTGAATTTCTTTCATAACAAACTGCAGGATATTTCACTTCACGGCTGCGAGTTTATTTTGTACGTAATGATAATTCAATGTTCTGAATAGGATGCAACTATATATCAGAAAGAGTCAACAATGCAATTGCTCACAGAAGCAACGGATACAGAGGTTTCGTAAATGTAGCCTGACAACAAAAATAATACCATATAGTTAAAACTTCGAGTTAAGTGGAAACGCGAAGTTTATTATTATTAATATTTTTACTACTAGATTATGTAAATGATCATGCTTTTCCAGAAAGGTAGTTTACGATGTGATTCATCCAGAAATCCATTCTTATGGGCCTATTATTCACAGAAAAAAGGATTTATTTTCGTATTGACCAGATCACTAGGTATTTGGTTAATAGAAAACTAGCAGCGGATAATACTTAACTCGGACGCGGTGGCGCTAGTAAATGAAAAT
Organism: Thermobia domestica; assembly: GCF_964235325.1. NCBI lineage: Eukaryota > Metazoa > Arthropoda > Insecta > Zygentoma > Lepismatidae > Thermobia > Thermobia domestica. Next base: position 105,449,977 of record NC_137463.1, on the reverse strand, counting down.
AACCTGTGCACAATTAAATATTCTTTGCACTACTGTTATCGTTTTAACTATTGGTCATGTACTATGTAATTACGGTACGGAATTACTATAAAATTTTCATTATGGAGTAAAGCACTTATTATGACGGACCAAAGAGTTAAATATACAAACAACAATACACTGTCCATCGACAAATATATTATACTTTCACTCACACCTTACTCCTAAAATCTACATGCACATTACATTCCACATACCCAAGAAAGCAAATACTAATACACATAACTACACATACTAATGCATATTATCACACCACTCAACTATATATGAATCGAACAGGATTATTGAATTTCACCATATCTACAGTCGGCTCTATGAACTGAGAAGGGGAAACGAAATAATCAGAGTCAAGTAGCCCTTCTACAAACTAAATCATGTTTTCAATCACTAGTAACGAAAAGAGAGATAGGTCCCTTTTCTGAGGGGAAAGGACCCTTACGAAAATTCGTTCGTCCCATTTTGTTGGAAGCAGTGATCAATTTTGGAAGTAAGAGTCCCTGTTCTGACTTACTCTGACATTATGAAATTTAATTTGACTATAGACAAACCTACAACTACCGCCGTGTTAACACAAAAAAATCACATTTACAAGATGCACGAACAAAGCTATATAAGGACAGGCGTATCGACCCTAACAGAAAATTTAGAAGGTGGGGTTATCAAAGAAAAACACTAATCTTCAAAACTGTTTTGAAAATCACACACTAGATGAATGCTGTCCATTACTGTTTACGTTCATGAACATGGCGTCGATTTAGTTGAAGTCTATTATCTCACTGAGTTTCTAACTTGTTTAATATAAAAATCCTATTTTCTTGGGACTCTTTCTGCTCCCTATGGATTATTTTTTTTATTAAAACTGGTTTTACCTTAGTTTTGCAGTTTCTCCCGTAAAAATTCCAAATTTGTCAAGGGCCAAGTTAACGAGGTCGAGCATCTCACTGGTTCCAAGTAGGGAATGACAAAAAACGCGCCTTAATATGATAGGGTCGGAGACAGTCCCAATTAGAACAAAGGGTTTTAGTGGCGGAAAATTATAAAACGAATGAAAAATAGCAAGAACTGGATAAACCGGATCTTGGGAGGATATGGGCATCTCAGAGGGACAAAGGGGGTCTAAATTATTCTGCCAAAAATCAGATTGGTGGATAACTTCCAGAATTTCTGTCCAATTGCGGGCCTATGTTTTCGTATGGCATTAAGATGATAATTTCAATACTGATCCATTTGAAATGCCCATATACAGGGTTTAAATTAAAATAATATATAAATAAATATATTATTACCCAAAATATAATTTCTATTCAATTATTCAAAGCTTCCACATTAATTTTGAGTTGAATAAGGAACTAATGAATATATTACATGGACCTAAGCTATATTTTGATAAATCACATAGTACAGTACATGCAAAAAATGTTGGACTTTTCCAAACAAAAAATTGAATTACCAGTAAGGGTACATTACACAATTTTCTTTTGATATAAAACACTGTTTTCTTATAAGATAATTCAAGCAATTGATAAGTAGCCTACTACTCTCAGTTCTCTCTTCCTTCTAAACTGCTGTAAACAAAACTATTTGTATCCTTCCGCTATTAAAAAACGTGATTGGCTAATGACACATCACTCCCAACTTTTCTTTCTTAACACTTCCTGGGTAATCAATAGTTATAGAGATTATTTTTTAAAAACACAACTGTTTTTCATAAGCACGTTAAGATTTTCCTTGTTTTTATTTTACCAAGCACACGTGAAAACAGAAAAGAAAGAAATACCTATACATTCAGTTATACAACAAAGAAGTACATTACTTCTCATGCTTACAGGCAAAACTTCTGCTATTGCATTAAGTTCGTTTTAATTACTCAATTTCTTCTTTGTTCCTCATTATTGATTCTTAATTTTATATGGTTATTTTATAGGAAAGTTTTACTTCTAGTGATGAATTACTTTGTGTAGGAATACTTTCATCAGTAACTTAGCAGCAAATCAGTGTACTTTAGCCAGGGGTTTGCTTAGGTTGTTTTGAAGTAACATGAAAGGATAATAGGTATCGATATTAACATAATTTCCATACAAATATCATATGGTCTCGTATGTATATTCCTACGTTGAAAACACCACTACCGTATCTATCTATTTTGGTCATATTAAAAAAAAATCAGATTGAGTATATGTATAGATTCATATTCTTCTGTTACAGGAAAAGTCTTTGCCTTGATACAATCTGCAGAATCTGGAATTTCATTGGCGTCCGTTCCTATGTACAGCCAAATATACAACGCTACCATCAAAAGTTTCCCTGCAACTATATTTTTTGTTACTTCTGGAATCCAATGCACAGTATTTTTCCTTATTTTGTAAGTAATTTTACATAATTTTGGTGCAGATTTAGTTTCGGCAAAGGTGAGTAGTAATGGATAACAATTGTGTATATGAAATATATATATATATATATATATATATATATATATATATATATATATATATATATATATATATATATATATATATATATTCCTGTTTCGCAGAATGACAGATTTTATTTTGTACGTAAGTTTGTGGAAAGCCTGTTCTGCAACAGAAGTGCGCTGATATTTGTATTATATGTTGAGAAATTGTTTCGATCTTAATATTGTAATCAAATATACAAATTACAAGTACCAAACGAATTATTTCATAAATGATTGAGAAAGTCAAGATGGTTGGTATATCAGCACACCGTAAATTGAAAGGAAATGTCTATAAAGTAATGGATAGAGCGTTTAAAATTTGTCCACGTCTATTTTCATAATTACATATATTGCACGGAAAGTATTTCGGACATTTTTCCGCTCCTCTTCTGCATATTGCAAAGCAAAAGTCAGTAATTGGATACAGCAATACTTCAGCAAATCAAGAAAAAACTGAAGATTATTGCTTCCAGTTTCGTGCGCAAGAATTTATGACAACTTTCAAGGAGTAATAAACGATACCAGTGTGCGAATTAGATAATCTACCTAGATGTATTGAGTGGGATAAAAAATAAACCAACGGGACGTAAAGTCTGAAGATGCAATAGTTCAAAATGATACAATAATGCCTTACCCCCCACACAAATATGACATCTATAATAAATAAGAGATTTATTAATTCAATCAATCTAGACAATAACTATGTACGTGTATATTGTCTGACATGCACACACCACGCCTAACCTTCCTGAACGTGTTTAAATGTTGTACTCACTATTGTGTCCGTAGCTCTCTAAGGTTTACTTACTTAATAATTTGGCCCGAACGATAGCCATGATCACAAGCATATGTTAATTTTTCCACTCATATTGAAATCTTCCACTTCGCGTTATTACACAAGCTTACAAAGGAAAACCTACTTCAGTATTTTGAAAAACCACTAAAATTTTTAGTACAATTAAACCGGACTTACTTTTTTGCTTTAAAAAATCTAGGTATTAGCCTATCATACGACAAATGGATTGTTGCTGGCATCAAGGTCAAATCGAAGGCCAAATATTTAAAAGCTCTCAATTCAAATTTCGAGCTTGCGCTTCTACTCCCCCATGTAACGTGGGTTCCTGTCACCACGGCATGGCGCGTCCTCAGGTTGCGGATCAAGGAGAAGGCCTCTAGATATAGAGGATAGCTGCGAATATACTGAATAAGCAGTCGCGGACAGCCGACTAGGAGTGGTCCTCCAGCTTGGGGGTTTGGGTTGGGCTAACAACCTCATCCTGTAAAAGAAAGCACTTGTTCAGAAATATTCACAAAAGCCTCGGACAAGGACTGATAACTTGGCACGACATCAGCAAAAGAAAATGGACATAAGATTCGGAACATGGAATATTAGGAGTCTTTATAGCGCAGGCGCGTTAAAATCCGTAACGAGTGAGTTAGAGAAATACAGGATGGACGTAGTAGGAGTTCAGGAAGTTAGGTGGGATGGAAATTGATATGTGAATTTCGGAAATTTTACGTTCTTTTACGGGGAAGGAAATAAAAATCACCAGTTAGGAACAGGGTTTTTCGTTCATAAACGTATATTACCACCAATTAAACGGGTTGAATTTGTTACTGACAGACTTTCTTTTATTACTCTTATGGGACGGTGGTGTGATATTATTGTTTTAAATGTACATGAGGATAAGGATGACTGAAGATAAGGATGACGATATAAAAGACAGTTTTTACGAAGAAGTGGAACGGATATTTGACCAATTCCTGCGATACCATATGAAAATTCTATTAGGGGATTTCAATGCGAAGGTAGAACGAGAGGATATTTACAAACCAATAGGGAACGAAAGTATGCATAAGGAAAGTAATGACAACGGTGTTAGACTCGTGAACTTTGCAACATCCAAAAACCTAATCGTGAAGAGTACAAAATTCCCACATCGCAATATTTATAAATACACTTGGACATCACCAGACGGGAAAACACATAATCAAATTCATCACGTTTTAGTAGATAGAAGAAGGCAATCTAGCATAATTGATGTCCGGTCGTTTAGAGGGGCTGATTGTGACACTGACCACTACCTGGTAGCAGCGATAATACGAGAGAGGTTATCATTGAATAAAGGTAATATTCATTGTCCGAAAACGAGAGATTCAATTTAAAGAAATTAGAAGAGAGCCAGGTAAGAGAGAAATACCAGATTGAAGTTTCGAATAGATTCTCGGCTTTAGAAGATTCGCAGTGCACTAGTGTTGAGCATACCTGGATTGAAATTAGAGATAGCATTAAAATTTCAGCAAAAAAAAAAAAAAAAAAAAAAAAAAAAAAAAAAAAAAAAAATTGGGACACGCGCAAATACGTAGGAACAAACCATGGTTCGACCAGGAATGCATAAAACTAGCAGAGAAGAGAAAACAGGCAAAATTACGCTGGCTACAAAATCGGAATGAAATAACTACACAAAATTTCGCAGATATCAGGCGAGAAACTTCCAAAACTTTTAGAACAAAACACGCGATTTTCTGAAAGCTAAAATTAAGGAACTTGAAGATAATAGTAAAAATAAAAACATCCGGGACATGTATAAGGGAATCAACGAATTTAAGAAAGACTATGAACCTCGTGCTTATATATTAAAGAAATCTGACGGTACAGTTCTCACTGACACGGTAGCATCTTAAATAAATGGAAAGATTTCTTTGACGATTTGCTTAACACGCAACCAAAAACTAGTGTGCGTGGAGAAAAGGAGATACACACCGCACAACCGTATATTCCAGAACCCAACAGAATAGAAGTAGAAACCGCTATAAAGAAATTAAAGAAAAACAAATCTCCGGGTGTAGATGAAATTCCGGCTGAGTTAATTTTAGCTGGAGGCGAAAAATTGTGGAACAAGATACACAAACTCATTCTCCTTATTTGAAACAAGGAATAATTGTTACAAGAGTGGAAAGAATCTATCATTGTTCCAATTCATAAGAAAGGCGACAAAACTGACTGTAATAATTATCGAGGCATTTCTCTTCTGTCAACATCCTATAAAATCCTTTCAAATATTCTATTAGCAAGACTGATCCCAGACGCAGATGAAATTATTGGAGATTATCAGTGCGGATTTAGACGAAATCGATCAACTATCGACCAAATATTTACCATTCGCCAAATACTCGAAAAAAAGCGGGAATATAATACCCCGGTACATCGACTATTTATTGATTTTAGAAAGGCGTACGACTCGGTTAGGAGAGAAACATTATTCAACGTTCTTACAGAACTTGGAATACCGAGAAAGCTAATTAGATTAATTAAGATATGTTTAAATGAATCCCAAAGTAAAGTCCGGGTAGGAAAATTTTGGTCCACGAGCTTCCACGTCGAAAATGGCTTGAAACAAGGAGATGCGTTGTAGCCATTATTATTTAACTTCGTTCTGGAATACGCTATAAGGAAAATCAAAAATAGCAACCAGGGCCTAGAGTTGAACGGTATTCACCAGGCATATGCTGATGATATAAATTTAATATTGGATGATAGAAGAACAATAGAAAGAAATGCAGAGATCTTATTAAACGCTTGTAGGGACATGGGTTTAGAAGTAAATGCAGAGAAAACTAAATACATGGAAGTGCGTCGGGACCGGACTACAGCAAATTGTTAATGCGTTAAAATATTAAATAATACTTTTGATAAAGTGGATAGTTTCAAATATCTAGGATCAATATTAACAGAGGAAAATCATATTCACGGAGAAATTAAATGTCGACTAAAAGCAGGGAATTCGTGTTATTATTCGGTTCAAAACCTCTTACCCCAAAAACATACGATAATCATGCCTGTAGTTTTGTATGGCTGCGAAACATGGTCACTTAATCTGAGGGAAGAACAGAGACTGAAAGTATTTGAGAAAAGATCCTGAGAAGAATATTCGGACCCAAGAGGAACGGGAATGGAGAATGGCGGAAACTTCATAACGAGGAACTACATAATTTATATGGTTTACCCAACATTGTTAGGGTCGTTAAGTCTAGGAGGCTTAGGTGGGCAGGTCATGTAGCTAAAATGGAAGAAAGTAGAAACGCTTTCAAAGTCTTGACTGGAAGACCAATCGGAAAACGACCATTAGGAAGACCTAGGCGCAGATGGGAGGACAATATTGAGATGGATCTCGCAGAGAGTGGAATACAAAGTAGAAACTGGATGCAGTTAGCTAAGGATAGAAGTCAGTGGAGAGCTTTTGTGAACGCGGCATTGAACCTCCGGGTTCCATAGACCATAGAGTTAGTTAGTTAGTTAGAGTTAGCTTCTACTCCCCGCTAAAGCTGCACCCTTCATAGCGCTGCCAAAGCTGCGCTTTTCTCTCAAATATGGATTCCGTGACGGAGCTTAATAAGTCAACACTTACAATTACTGTACTTTACTGTTAGGTTACAGATGAGTTGATTCACTATGTGCTACATTATTCAAGTAAAGTATAAACATTACATTGAAGTTTTCCAGACAACATCATTGGGTAGCAAACTGTACAGCGAAAAGAAAGATGGAAAAATGAAAGGTTAACTTTAAAATCCCGCTCCAGTTGAAGTGCTTATACAGATACAGACAATGACATGGAGAACCAGTCGTATTAGTAAACGCTGAAGTAAGAACCAGTCGTATTAGTAAACGCTGAAGTAATCTTCAATTATGTGCTTACTCACCTTCACTAACATGTCTGCTCAGTAGAATCGCATCCCCAGCGTGTACGTTAACATATAGCCACGAGAGAATATATCTAAGGTTTTGAGTGCAGTTTCAAAAGTGCATTCCTGTAAACTGTAAAAGGCAGTGACTACTATGCTAATTACCGCAAATTAAACGCAACTTTTGAGTTGCATGCACGCAAATTACTAGGGAATGGGTAATTTGCGATACTATGATACTAATAAAGAATATACTGGAATGACATGTCCGACCTTCGCCAAGTTTGGTGGAAGAAGTTGTTTGTTTAATACTTCTTCTTAGTCAAACGCTGAGAGTATTTATAAATCCATATGTGACTTTGTTATGCGCAATTAGTATAATTCAAATTCACGAACGGCGACAACGGTTTGAGAATATGGTTGCAAATAACAATCGTAGTCATAATAATATAGTTCTACTAAACAACGATGAAAATAGTGGGGAAATTAGAAATGACCAAGTGAATAGTTCGCATCCCTCATTTCGAAATACAGCTAGAAGATTAAAATTACAAAAAACGACAAAAATCAGTGAAATTTGGCCTTTATACTAAGCATAGTTTGGGGAGTAAAGCGAGCATCCCCGGTGGGGATACTTCAGCTGACTTCTTTGGGGGGAAACAAAATGGGATTGAGGGGGAAAATCCCTTTTGTCCCTCCGGTAATTCGCACCATGAGTGATACAAGAGAAACATTCCAGCAAGAGACATTACGCATCTGTTTGTTTCATTGTACCCAATCTATATGGGGAAAATTACAAGATAATGGGTTGGCTCCACTTTACAAGGCTGATAATGGTAAAGGAAATATGTTAGGAGAGCAGATGCAACTTAACTTGTTCCTCTTGAAGACTTTCTTCATCCGAAAGTCTCCACGAAGATGCACCCGACATCTCGGAGACACGGGTTTCCTAGAATATTTGGCGGATACCCGTTGACAAGCTAAATACAACATTCCATCCGTAAACACACACACACAAAAAAAAAAAAAAAAAAAAAAAATGAAATTTTACTTTTTTTATTGGATTGTTATTTGTCTCCTTACGTTACAATTTTACTAATGTTTCAGGACAATAACAAGCAAATTTGATAACAGTAAAAAAAAAAAAAAAAAAAAAAAAAAGGCACTAACAATGCCGAGGTTTAATGCCGACATTTCAAGTTTAATAGGAAGTAGACATAAATCATCCCTATATACACAGATTCATTCTACTTTTGAAGAAAGAACAGTCCGAGAATGCGGCTGCTGGAAGCAGGCAATTTAACTTTGCGGAAAAGATTGTGGAGACGTTCAGACATTCGTACTCGGGTTCTTACGAGTAGGTTTAGGTGTGACGAGGTTGGTCTTATTCCGTACTTTAGTGCAGTATCTCATTGCATTCACTTGGATAGTTGAAATTACAATCCAATGAAGACAAGGTGATGTTAAGAGCCGCACCTTTATACTAAATGTATTAAGGTTCATATTATTATTGTTCAATGCAAATAATTAAAAAAATATCTGTGTGTTTGTAATTTATTCTTGTTGCAGTAAATCACGATTATACTTTTGCGAGCTACGCCTCTTTAGATTTACGTTGGGGTTTGTTTCTTTCGCCAAATACTTCTAATATTGAGGTGCTACCAAAACTTTTCACGCGATTATGCGAAACAGAAATATGAAAACTGGGCAACGTTGTACACTGATAAGGCGTTCTGCGAAACAGGAAGTAACCATATAAACCGAAAGAGTAAGTCACTCAGAATCAAGGATCTTATAAAATAGAGGATCTGCCCTTACGACAAACTCTTGAAGCCATACGTCACAGTTTCGCCACCCCTACTCTGCCCACTCCGCCCAATAGGATCGCAATGTTTTGAGCCAACAATCATGGCGGAAACGAAAGTAGCCAATCAGACGTGCCGATGCTCGGTTGGTTTTTGGCTTCACCGATTTAATAGGATGAAAATACACATGGGCAGATCCTCTATTTATAACATCCTTGCTCAGAATCCTCATTGTCACCAATGCCCTCTTTGTTTCGAAGCAGTAATTACTCATACTATACACCATATATTCTCGTCTTCTGCACTGACTACAGTTTCTACTCGAGAAATGTCTAACTAATACACTATTTTTTATTATTCTTTGTTGGATTAGAAACATGACGAGAAATAGCACGTGCTGTGGAGTAAGTTAGTATTTCATTCTGTCTGTGGGAAGATTCCGGGATATGGCTTTGAGTAATTTGTCTGCTAATGGCTTCTGTCCATGAATTGTGAAATAAGTATTAGCACTATGGCATTAGAAGAGATATTATGCGGCTAAAAATATTCATGAATTGGATTATTAAGATATTTGTAGTCAGAGGTTTTCAGTGGTAAATGAAGTGGTAGCACTGCCTTAATATGTAATAAAGCGTGTCAGTCATTTGGAATTGAGGAACTGACCATTCACTATTTCAGTTCGACCCAGGGACGTACGGAAGGGGGGGGACACGGGGGTCCGGACCCCCCCCGAAATTTCGACTTTTTAAAAATTTAGCCTAATTTTAGGGGCAATTTTAGCAATTTTAATATAAAATAGCTTCATATTTAGTTTGAACCCCCCCCGAAATAAATTCCTGGGTACGCTACTGGTTCGACCTACACTATTATCATTCATATTGATATTCCGTGATTAATTATTGCTTCCATCTATAGTTACTTTTCCTGTAGGCCTACTTCATTATTAGTTTTCCATTTCTGCAGTTTATTATGTTTTCCTTTCCTGTGGTTTATTATGAAGTTTTCTTTCTTGTACTTTATTATTAGCCAGTCCAACAATCTTCACTTATTCTCGTTAGTCACAATATAACAATCTCAAGCTTCTTTGTAGCTTTTGGTCATGATTTTACTACATAGGGTGCAAATATGACACAGGAAACATATTATATTTTTCTTAGTCCTGTTTCCTTGACATGTTTGTATATAAAGTTATTCTTTCTTTTACATCTCACATCGTCCCTATGTTCTTTTACTCTTTCTTTAAGCGTTTTCCTTATTTCTCCGATGTATATCATATTAAATTTTTAAACTTCATTTCATACACTCTCCTTCATCTTCTTTATTTACGTCTTTCTTCTTATTTCTCATTTTCTTATTCACTTCCAGAATTTTACGTTGTCCTTTATTGTATGTGTTCACACCACCTTTTCTTAGTAAGGTCTTCAATATCCCTGTCTTCTCTCCAATGTTCTCTATCCCGTGCCATTTGCTTTCCTCATCTTCCTTTTTCTCTTTCTTCTTTCCTTTCCTTCTTTCCTGTTCTATTCTGCTATCTTCTTTTTGTTGTACACATTCTTCTTTACTAGAATATGAAACTACGTCTTCTCTCTTTGTCTCTTTTTCACTGTTTCTTCTATTCTCCTCTACATATTTCTTATGATGTTCCTTTTTGTTCTTTTACCTACATCACTTCTTTTATACAGTATATCCCTGCCGCACATTCTTTGTTACACCATCTTGTAGCCAGTCTTCCTTTTTTTCTGTCTATTTTCATGTCCAGATAATTTACCATATTGTTCTTTTCTACTTCTGTTTCTAAGCTTATCCTTATCTCTTCATCTTCAATGCTCTTTACAAACTTTTCTTGTTGTGTCCTTGTTCCTTTCCGTTTTCCTAAACAGTCATTCACGTATCTGCAATACATTATTAGATTTTTTCCACCTTCTTTTATCACCTTCTGTTCCCATCTATTCATATTATTTCAGGAAGTACTGGACTTAACTTATACTTAAGACATTTCCCAACAAGAGCTTTTAAGCAATTTAGCAATAATTCCTAAGTTTTGCACATGAGTATTATTATTATTATTATTATTATTATTATTATTATTATTATTATTATTATTATTATTATTATTATTATTATTATTATTATTATTATTATTATTATTATTAATCTTATTATTATTATTATTATTATTTGTAAAATTAATTTCAGGTCAATGATGTTTTCCTTCCGGAAAAATCCTTTGGAAGATACACCAGTGGACAACAAACTCGAGGGCAACATGCAAAAGGTTGTGGAAAAGACAAAACTATAAGTATTTATGTAATAGTATTTTCTAAACATTTTGTTAAACTGAATGATAGAATTTATGTTTTGTATTTTGACATATTTACAATACGTATTATTATTTTATAAAATAAATTGAAATTTAATTTGCTTCTTTATTTTTACCACATCCATTAATTATTTGTGAAAGCATGAACATCATTGGTGTATATTGTATTTAATGTATCAAAGTATGATAATAATGTGTAAAAGCTGAGAAGTTGAGGTAAATCAAAATACTTCAGCACTTTGCATTTCTCTTGGGTAATCTCGTACAACGTCATTACTTGCCACATCGATGGTTTTGATCTGCAAGATAGAAGATTAACTTCTAACGGAAATAGCTTGTAAAATGAATGGGTAATTTGATATTTTTTATGTAGTAGCTTTTAGATTATTTTCCAATTTTTGCTCAAATTTAACCACTTTACAATCCAGACCCGCAGCTAGGCACAGAAGTTAGGGGCCCATAAATGTGTTAGAGGACACAAATCGTTACAAATTCTAAACTGATCTATATCAATAGTTACTCATATCTAATATGAAATGTAACCATAAAATTATATATTCCTTCACTCCAGCTCCTTACTGTAATCATAATAATATATATTTCATGAACGTTTTTTGAACTCATTATACATTAAAAATGTACAAAGACCAACGCCCTTATTCGATGTTTGAGGTAATATTGATCTAACATTTGAAGAATTAAAACATTTCGATCATCGTGACTTCTTTCAACTTGATATTTCCTGTTTTTGACCAACTCATAAGTACGCGTAATGCTTCTATAGGTTTATTTTCTTTTTGTCCAAAAATATTCTTTCTGTAGGAAGTAATAGAGTGATTTAAGCATATAGTTTCGCTTAAAATATAAGCAGAATGAACAGCCTTTAGATTTCTTTTCACTTTCCTCTTTTGTAAAAACTTCTCCTTGTCTGACGACTCACAATTTTAAAATAGTGCCTTTCGATTTCTGGCGAGACACTTTTCTCATTCTGTGACACATGTCTAGCGTATCTTCACTGACATTAATATCCTTTGGCACGATCAACACTTTTGATAACTTCAAGGATATTTTGGTATGAACTTTCGAGAATACCGAAAATTTAAAGTACATTACGCCCTCTATATTTATTCAAATGTGTCTAGATCCATTTTTACGTCACAGAGTTCTCTTTTTAGGTTTATACAGTATTTTCCTGCTTTAAGACTTCAATTTCAATTAAACATTCACTGATCTTTTCATCCTGTTTATTTATATGTTCGAAACGTTCATCTAATTTTGAGTAAACCAGGTCAAGAGATGAATGACAGAAAATTTCCCAATTCACGTTCAATTTCAGTTTGCGATTTGTTTAACAGTTTCTTCTTACAATTACTTAGTTAAATTTCTTACATCCACGAGTGTTGGAAATTCCGATTGAAGACTTCAACAACATGCTACTTCTAAGAGATTTAGCACATTTATTACACCGCCAAGGTTCTTCATTGGTTTTTAGATATTCAACACAATATTCTACCACTTAGCACATTCTAAATGACAGCAATTTAGGAATCATGTTTGATAAATATAAGTTCTCAAGGTACTTTTCTTGGTTCTAATGATGTGTTAGATGAGGTCTTGTTAGAGGCCCTTGTGTTTTCGAAAAGTTAACTGTTTAATATGCACTTTATTCAAGGTATTCTTCGCAAATTTTTGGAACCAATTTTTGTAGATATGAATTTAGGAAGGAGTTTTATTAATTTCATGCATACCAAATAAAGCCTATGTGGTCCATAGGAGTGTTTAACAGGTATTTAACTGAAACATACAGAACCTTGGTATGTTTGAACTCTGATACCTATTGTAATATGAACCACTTCTTCCAGTTCTTTGGCTTGAAATCTGATAAGTAATTACTAAAATTACTTGATTTACAACATCAATTTCACACTCTAAACTTTAGAATTTGTAATTTCGAATCATAGCTTAAGATTGTCGGTGTATTCGATCAGTTTAAAACTGTTTGTTTTGTAAGTCGAATAGTTAAAAATCGAATGAAACGTTTCCTTCTTACAATATTTTTCATTGAAAATGTTCGTTTTGCTAAACAAAAGTAGTTGACATTTTAAACTGAACTTTTGAAGTTGCAGAAAAATCTTGTCTGGCAATTTATTAGAAAATTTTGTCCTCACAAATTTTTCTTTGAATATTTTTTCGAACTTCTCGTTTGAAAAATTTCGGTTAAGACTTTAAAAAAATTTTTTGCACTTATTGATTATTATAGCTTGAAAATTTTAATTTCAAAAATTGTTTGATTTTTTTAATTTTAAAATTTATAGTAGTTTGAAATTTATAGTACGAAATTTTTGTTTGAAAATTATTGTACTCACTGAAATTTTCGGTTGTTTAAAAAGTTTCACATTCATTGATTTCTTAAGTATTGAAAGTTTTGTTTTGAAATTTTGGTTTAAATCTCTCGAACTTCAACATTTTAGTTTGAAAATGTTTTTACTTACTGAATTTTTTTGTATCTTTGTGTGAATCTTACTTTTCAGAATCAATGGTACAGTTCAATGACTATAATTAATCAAAGAACTTAGTTTATGAGCCATGAAATCAGATTTTGAGTTGAGTTCTATGTCTTTCTCCAATCACCTTAGACTATGAGTCGTGACTACAGTTCTAAGGTTCAAAGTTTTAATTGATCAACCAATCACATTAAACAAAAATTTCACAAATAAGTTTCTACTATAAATAATGACTACAAATCCCATGATTAACCAGTTCGATAGCACGAGAAACACTTTTTCAACAATAACCTTAGACTATAAATTGTGACTACAAAAGTAACATTACTGGTTTATATCAATAGTTTTTTTTTAATAATCACATATCAGGATTCAAGTTAAAGTTTTGAATGCTAAATTCACGCATATCAAATTTTGTTCCTAAATTTAAGGACGGTCCTTGAACTCTAGCCATCGTGTATTTGATGTGCTAAAAATAAACAAAATTATCAGAAATCGAAAACTTTCTCAATCAAAATTTTAAATAAATATTTTCTGAAACTTTTGAAAAATTTTAAACAAAGTTTTAAGAGCAAATAGCCAATTAGATTCCACAGAGGAAATTAAACAATTTTTTTTAACTAAACAGTATCATAAAATTTTAAAGTAAAAATTTTTCAAGAAATGATCAAAGATAGTTCAAACTAAAAATTTACAATAATTTTTTGAAGAACTAAAACAATTAGCAATTTTAAAGCTAAAAATTTTACAACATTTTTGAAACAAAACAATTTGAAATCAAAATTTTCGACACAAAAAATTAAAAAATACACAAATAACTACAGAATTGTATGTAGTATTCTTACTTCAAAATATCCCACACTCTCTTTTTGAAACAAAATAAAATTAAAATGAAACATGAGAAAAATACTTACATTTATATGATACGCTTTAAGGTTCCACATCAAGAGCTTCGTCTTGAGTGGTTCTGCACGTTCTTTAAATTTTACAGTTACGTTTCAACTTTCATATACATTGTAGGCAATATTTTTATTCTGAATTACAAAATACAAAAACAGAAGGAAAAAACTGTTACATGATATACATAATTTATTGTAGTAAGTTATGTGTGTAAGTTCAAACAAACAACACACTGGCAAGGCAATAATGTATTTATTGAACAAACACACACCACCAATGTAAGTTTCGACATTGTAGCCTTCTTAAAAATAACATTGTGTCTTTTTGTTTATTACGTACTAGCAGCGTTCACCCCGCTTCGCTGCGGTCACCCCGGAACGCAATAAACTTTGTTACTTAGATAATTTTTACTTTTTCGCTTTCAAGTGATATGATAAAAACCATAGAAGATTGCAGTAAATCTTAACATTATATCGCCTGTCATTTATGTTAACCCGCCCCGCTTCGCTGCGGTCATCCCGGTGCTGGCATATTGTAAAAGTGTCTGTAAAAATAAGCAAATCAATTAAAAAATTTTAAACAGAAGATTCAAGCTATTTTCCGCTGTATATCGCCTGTCATTTATGTTAACCCGCCGAGTGACACGGTCATGCGGGTTGCATATAAATACGTTTATTTTTACCTATGATGAACTAATAACAAAGGATTTGTACGTTATGGACACTTGAATGGTCAATTATCTCAAGACACTGGTAATTAAAAATTAAAGTGATATGATAAAAACCATCTAGGGTCCAAATCCTAATAACCCCCCAAAAATGAAAGAAATTGGTTCAGCCGTATTAGCGTGATGAGCGGACAAAGAATTGTACGTTCTCTTTTATATATATAGATATCATTCAGTCATAGACAATAGTGTGTTATAGACAATAGTGTATTATTATGTCTGACTTCTGAAACTTCAATGAACATTCGTACTAGAGTAAGAATGAAGAATAATCATTGTTTTATTACAATACAACGTATTACTTTAAAAGACTGAAAAGAGTGCAATCTTTGTATGGGACGCTCAAAAATACCTAATTTTGTTAATTCATCTCCTCTTTCCGCAATTGCTACTTCTACAGAAACTTCTTTGAAATGGAACAGCAATGTTGAATATGTATTTTGTACTACTAACATTTGAGATGGTTAATCTTTGTGATCTGTCTTTATTTTGTAATATATTTATAACTAGCATCAATTATCCGCTTCGCTGGGTTAAATTAAGAAAAAATAGTAATATATTCCGTTAGTCAGTTACTTTTTACTATTATTAAAGCGCTCTCTGATATCGGTCATTTTCGATTATTTTTGTATTTCTCTCTCTCCTTCTCCCTCATGTAGCGTGGCTGAATTTAGATTTAAACGGCATGGAAAGTGTCACCGTTCTTCACAGCGACCCCGAAAACTATGGATTCGGCACTAATATTCGTCACATTCGTAATTTTCGATTATTTTTATATAGCACCTTCCTCCCTTCCCCCATGTTGCGGGGCACGGCATCCGGTGTCATTGTTCATCTCTGAGATCCCTAAAACTATGGATTCGACACTGATATTGGTAATTTCGATCATTTTTATACAACTCCCCCTCCCCCAAGTTGCAGAGCTGAATTTGGATTTAAATAACATCGAAAGTGTCACTGTTCATCTCAGCGATCCCGAAAACTATAGAGTCGACACTAATATCGGTCATTTTCTATTATTTATAAATGATTCTCACCTCCCCCTCCCCTAAGTTTCATCGTCAAAGTGATATGAAGAAACCATCTCAGGTCCGAACCTCATCTATGTTGAAAATTTGATCGAGATCGGTCAAGTGGTTCAAGAGTAAAGAAGTCACAAAGAAAGAAACTTTCTTTTTATTTTTTACATATATATCTTCCCCGTCCCCTTCCCCTACATTGCAACGTCAAAATAAAAGTATAAAAACCATCCGAGGCCCAAACCTCATATATTTGAAAAATTAATCGAGATCGATTGAGTGGTTGAAGAGTTATTAAGTTTTATTTTACATGGACATCAATGAATACAGAAAGCTGAATAATGAATTGAGAAGAGAAACGGACAAAGCCAAAGAAATGTACATGGAGCAGATATGTAAAGAATTAATGGAACTTCAACGGCGCGGCAGATATGATCCGATGTACCAGAAAGCACAAAAATTAGGAGGGAGAGCTAACAAAAGTATACGAACGTTCGGCATCGAAGATCAACAAGGTAATGTAACTACTGACCATCAAAGAATCCTTAGAATTTGGGAGGAATACATAAACGATCTGTATGATCAGAAGAACCGCCCCACAAATATTGCGATCGAAGCAGAGGAAGAGGTGGATGATGATGAAAAAGGACTCAGTATGTTGAAAAGTGAAGTAGTACAAGCAATCAAAGACATGCGAAGGAGAAAAGCCACTGGAGACGACGACATACCAGTAGATTTGTTCAAGGAATTAGGAGACAATGCAATGAAAGTGCTGACCTCATTTATTAACAAGATCTACCTGAGTGGAGAATGGCCAAAGGATTTTCTTCATGTTACAGTGATTGCATTGCCCAAGAAAAATCAAGCAAAGAAGTGTAGCGATCACAGAATCATTAGCCTGATTCCCCACACTGGAAACATCATTGCACTCATACTGAACAGGAGGATGGAAATCAAGATAGATGAGAGGTTAGAAGGAGATCAATTTGGATTCCGGAAAGGAAAAAAGCACCAGAGATGCTATTGGATTGATGAGAATTATATCAGAAAGAATTCTTGATGTAAAGGAAGAGTTGTGTTTGTGCTTCATCGACTGGCGAAAAGCTTTCGACCAAGTCAAGTGGACGAAACTTCTGAAAATACTTAAAGAAATCGGAGTCAACTGGAGATATCCACGACTCATTCAAAACCTGTTCGTAGGATAACGAGTGAAGATGCGCTTGAATGAAGGAGAAACCAATAGTGTGGAGATTGGACGAGGAGTCAGACAAGGATGTAGTTTGTCACCCCAATTATTCAACATTTACAGTGAATGTTTAATGAAGGAAGCATTAATGGGAACTGGAGACTTCAAGATTGGAGGACAGATTATTAACAAGATCAGGTATGCAGATGATACGGTTATAATAATATCTAACACCGAAGGAGGACTACAGGAGATGATTGACAAAATAGTTAACACTGGAAAACGTATGGAATGGAAATTAACATCGAAAAGTCGAAAGTCATGAGAATATCCCGTGGAAACACGTTTTTACGAATTAGAGTAGAACAAAGACAACTTGAAGAAGTCGATAATTTCAAGTATCTGGGAAGTATTTTGGCGAGGGACGCTTACTGCACCAAAGAGATCAGATCAGGAATTGACATAGCTAAATAAGTATTCAACAAGAAAAGACCACTCTTAACCAGCAGGCTCAATATTGGACTTAAGAAAAAGTTGGTCAAGTGCTATATATGGAACATTGGACTGTATGGTTCAAAGACTTCGACATTACGGAAATTAGAGAAGAAATATTTGGAGAGCTTCGAAATGTGGTGTTGGAGGAAGATGGAGAAGATAAAATGGGCAGAGAGAGCAACAAACGAAGATGTTTCAAAACGGATAGGAGAGAAGAGGACACTTCTAGCCACCTTCGGCCAATTGGATTGGACACATCTTGAGAATAAATTGTCTTCTTCACACAGCCATAGAAGGAGAGATGGAAGGGAAGCGAAGAATAGGAAGAAGAACACAGCTGATCGATGATTTGAAAGATAGGAGAAAATATTGAGAGTTAAAAGAGGAAGCTGAAGATCGACAAAAGTGGAAGAAACATTTCCAGGCCCAAATCTAAAATAAAAAGAAAAATTCTCATTAGTCCCAGGACCTGTCGAAAAGCAGAATACCTAATAATAATAATAATAATAATAATAATAATAATAATAATAATAATAATAATAATAATAATAATAATAATAATAATAATAATAATAATATTAATAATATATCCTCTCCCCTCGAGTTCTGCCGTGAAAGTGCTATGATAAAACCAAGCCCAGGTGTCCAAACCTCATTTATGTTGAAAATGTGATTGAGATCGGTCGGGTGGTTCAAGAATGATGAAGTCTCAAAGACAGTCACTTTCATTTTTATTATTTTTACATATATCTCCTTCTCCCCTTCCCCTATGCTATACCGTCAAAGTAAAATAATAAAATTCGTCCCAGGCCCGAACCTCACCTGTGTTGAAAATTTGATTGAGATCTGTTAGGTGGTTCAAGAATTATTGTTTAGTCCTAACTTGTATATTTCAATTGTTTAGTTTTGTTTAAAGATGTTTGTTTAATGTAACTTGTTACCTGTAGAAGAAGAAGAAGAAGCAAGGTATAGTTGCTTGTTGAAACTGTGCATAGCAGCAGTGTGTGTGTGAGTGAGCGCGTAGCCTATAGCTGCAACATCGTAGTGTTCAATGTGCATTTTATTTAACTCGGGAATTGTAAGAAATATTAACAATATTATTAAACCGAATTATTAAAGAACGAACCAGCGTTTGTGTGATACAGTCCATCATAAAGATTTGGTCCTCCGACCCAGATGTTAATACGTGTTTATGTGTTTTATGTGACCTACGGGCTAAGGCTTGTGTGTTAACAAGAAAGACAAAACTGTGTGGGCGACAATGGAAGCTTACAATTCCCGAAAGCGTGTTTTAAAAGGAAAGGTCACTCGTGCTGAAAACTGCATAAACAATATCACAGAACAGGAAGATATTAGTGTAGTTCAGGTCTACAAAAACAAAGTGAGTGAATTGTCACGTGAAACAAATGAGCTTTTGTTTCTAGTCAGTAACTTGTGTGCCGAAGAAGAAATTTATTTGGTGCAAGAAGAAGAGCTTGCTGCTATTGAAGATAGACTTACAAAGCTTAACGTGAAATTAGTGGATGTGCAGTGTAAAATATCTCACGCTTCTTCTAGTGATGTGAATAATCAAAAAAACACAACAGAAATTCGACTTCCAAAATTGCAGTTGCCATGCTTTAGCGGGAACTTAAATGATTGGCTTTCGTTTCGTGATTTGTTCATCGCAGCAGTGCATAATAATGAAAAATTGACGGGTGCACAAAAACTTCAGTACTTAAAAACTAGTCTGCAAGGTGAAGCAGCAACACTTATTCAATCTATACAAATAACTGACGATAACTATAAAGAAGCTTGGGACCTGTTAAATTTAAGATATCAAAATAAACGAGAATTAGTCACGTCCATCTTGCGGCGCTTTGTGAGTCAAGGTCAAGTGCAGCAAGAATCAGCTGGCTCGTTACGTCGGTTGTTGGATACAAGTGTTGAGTGTGTGCGATCGTTATCAGTGTTGGACATAAAAGTAAACGAATGGGATCCTTTGCTTATATTTCATGTAACAGAGAAGCTAGACAGTGAAACAAAAAGGCAGTGGGAACTTTCATTGTCAGACAGTGAACTACCAACATTTGACCGATTGGTGAAATTCATAGATCATAGGTGTCGCGCATTAGCAAGTAGCACTTCAAATGAAAAATCAACCCCACCTAGTGAGCCAAACAAGAGTAATAAAAAATCAACAATAGCGCATCATGCTTCAGCTCAATTGTCGTGTTGCCAGCGCAAAAGCAAAAAACATCCTTTGCATAAATGTGATGACTTTCTTTCGCTGTCAGTTGACGAACGTCATTCTTTAGTGAAAAACAAAGCATTGTGCTTTAATTGTTTACAATCTAATCATAAACTATCCAGTTGCAAATCAGCATCGTGTCGTGAGTGTGGCAAACGTCATCATACTTTACTTCATTTTCCAAATAAACAGAACTCAGGTGTTTCAGTGGGGACTCATGTTTCAAGTGAAACTAATGTGCAACATGCAGTGTTATTACAAACTGCAGTAGTGATGGTGAAGGATTCATATGGTAATTTACAACCTGTGAGAGCCTTGTTAGATTCAGCCAGTGAAAAAAGCTTTGTGTCAGAAAACTGCATACAACGACTCGGTTTACAAAAACAGCCGGTTTATGTACATGTTTCGGGACTGAGTTCCAGTAATGTTGCTCGGGCAAAAGGTGTTGTTAATATTGTGTTTACATCAAGTTATGATGTTAAATCAGAATTTTCTGTAGAAGCGTTAGTGTTGCCAAAGGTAACAGGTATGCTACCAAAACGGTATATTCATAAAAGCAAGCAGTGGTCGCATGTTAACAAGTTAACATTAGCAGATCCAAATTTTAATGTTCCTGGCAGAATCGATCTGTTATTGGGTGCAGATATTTACCCTCAATTGCTATTGGCGGGTGTGTGTAGTGGTGTTAATGGTTCTCCCGTAGCAGTGAATACCAAATTAGGATGGGTGTTGTTTGGTTCTATTGGCGACGATGAAGTGCGACGTAAAGAATTCACAGCGTCAACATATCATATCCAGTGCAACAGTGAAAGAATTTTGCAACAGTTTTGGGAATTGGAAGATATTCCTACACAAAATATAATGTCGTCAGAAGAAAAACAGTGTGAAATTTATTTCGAGAAGACCCATCAAAGAGATGAGACAGGTAGGTTTCATGTGCAATTACCGTTTCGTGACAACAGTGCAAGACTTGGTGAGTCACGTGAAGTGGCAATTAAACGCCTTAAGCAAGTAGAAAGTCGGTTGAAGAAGAGGCCTAAAACGCGTCAATTATATGTAGATTTTATGCATGAGTATGAGGTACTTGGGCATATGGAGATTATTCCAGAGAGTGAAATACTGAAACCAAACAGTGAAGTGTGTTATTTACCTCATCACGCAGTGTTGAAAGATTCCAGTTCTACAACAAAGCTGAGAGTAGGTTTTGATGGTAGTTGTAAAACTTCATCTAATGTGTCATTGAATGATAAGTTACTTGTCGGACCTAGGTTGCAGTGTGACTTAATTCCATTACTTGTGCGTTTTAGACAACATAATGTGGCATTAACTGCTGATATTGAGAAAATGTATAGACAGGGGAGAATCCAACCAGAACATACAGACTTCCAGCGAATTGTGTGGCGTGAAAAACCTAATCTTCCGATCAAAGACTACAGGCTTGTAACGGTAACTTATGGTACAGCTTCAGCACCATATTTAGCGGTGAAAAGTTTGCAACAATTAGCGAAATATGAAGAAGAATCATTTCCTCTTGCAGCAGCTGTAGTAATGCAAGACTTTTTTGTTGATGACTTAATCAGTGGTGCCAACTCAGTTAGTGAAGCAAATCAGTTACAAGAACAACTCAGTGCATTATTGCAGAAAGGAGGTTTTGAACTGAGAAAATGGGCATCCAACAGTCCCAACGTGTTGGACTCCGTACCCTCTCATTTGAAACAAGCGACGAGTAGTTTAGACTTTGATAGTAGTAATTCAGTGAAAACGTTAGGAATTCTGTGGTATCCATCAAATGATGTATTTTCATATAATGTCAATCTTGTGTCAGTTAAGTCAGTTGTAACTAAGCGTAATATTTTATCAGAAAGTGCAAAGATGTTCGATCCATTAGGTTTGATTTCTCCAACTACTATTATTGCAAAAATATTATTGCAAGAAATTTGGAAATTAAATTTAGAATGGGACAGTCCAGTTCCTGAATGGATTTTGAGGAAATGGAGGAATTACTACTCAGAGCTTTCTTTATTGAAAAACATCAAAATCAACAGGTATATCACTATCACTCAAGCTACGAGAAGAGAGTTAATAGGATTCTGTGATTCTTCCGAAAAGGCCTATTGTGAAGTGGTGTATATGAGGTCTGTATCTCAAGACGGCCAAGTGAGTGTGAACATTGTTATGGGAAAAACGAAGGTTGCTCCAATCAAACAAGTGTCCTTGCCCCGATTAGAGCTCTGTGGTGCCTTGCTATTAGCTAAAATGATGAATCTCATATTAAATTCATTACGTTTGGAAGTGCATGATGTAATTGCCTATTCTGACTCTACTGTTGTGTTATCGTGGCTGAATTCGGATTCAAGCAAATGGAAAGTGTTTGTCGCGAATCGTGTAGCAAAGATTCAAACTCTTTTGCCATCAGTGAAGTGGCTCAAAGTGGATTCAAAGAATAATCCAGCAGACTGTGGTTCTCGAGGTTTATTACCTTCTGCGTTACTTGTACACCACTTATGGTTCTCAGGCCCAGAGAGGCTCAAAAACCACATTCTCCCAGAGTGTAATGAATATACAGTGGATTCAAAGTTAGTCAACCAAGAGGAAAGAAAACTCATAATTTCTATGCATGTTCATGTTGATACCTCCATTATTGACAATTGTTCATCGTTGGTGAAACTTGAGCGAATTGTTGCATATTGTAAGCGCTTTAGTAATAATTGTCGTGTGTCGCAAGGAAACAAGCACACAGGTCCACTTAGAGTAACAGAACTTTTCCATTTACATATTGTTTCAATTTTTGCAGTTCTTCCAATATATTACTAATTCATCTTTTGTGTGTATCTTGAACTAGATCGTTCAAGAGTGGGGGCTATGTTTAGTTCTAACTTGTTTATTTAAATTGTTTAGTTTTGTTTAAAGATGTTTGTTCAATGTTACTTGTTAGCTATAGAAGAAAAAGAAGCAAGGTGTAGGTGCTTGTTGAAACTGTGTATAGCAGCAGTGTGTGAGTGAGCGCGTAGCCTATAGCTGCAACATCGTAGTGTTCAATGTGCATTTTATTATAACTCGGGAATTGTAAGAAATATTAACAATATTATTAAACCGAATTATTAAAGAACGAACCAGCGTTGGTGTGATACAGTCCATCAATTATTGTCACAAACCTAGTAACTTTTATTTTTATTTATGTTACTTTTGTATATCTTCTCCTCCTCCCCTACGTTGCTCCGTCAAACTGAAATGATAAAAAAAAATTCTCAGATCCAAACTTCATTTATGTTAAAAATGTGATCAAGATTGGTCGCTTGGTTCAAAAATTATTATTTATTTTTATATATCTCCCCCTCCCCTAAGTTCTATCTTAAAATGAAATTATAAAAACACTCCCAGGCCGAAACTTATCTATGTTGAAAATTTTATCGAGATCGGTCGGGTGGTTCATGAGATTAAGAGTCCCAACTATAGAGTACTTTCAATTTTATAATATAGATAAAAATAAAATTTAGATATGTTTTCAAGACCTTAACTAAAAATTTATTTTGTTACACAGTGGTTCTGAAGCCCATGTATAGTAACATAGTTAATTTGCACAGCGTCTGTAAATACTGTAATTAACAATTGCGAAAATTGCTTGATACGGGGAGGAAAAAGTAACGTCATCGTACGTTGTTTTGCTGGTTGTTGTCACAGTTCAAAGATGCTACTCTGCCAAGCGTTTTCGGGGATTCTTCTTTCTACGAAACAAAATCAATCCTTTCAACCTGTTTGTTTCGAAGCAGTAGAAAAACGTATCCCCGAAAACGTTCGACAAAGGTAAGTGTCGACACCAGTAGAAGAACCTTCAGAAATTAGGTAATACAATTAGCAACAACTAGTTTCTTAAATTTGAGTTCTAACTCTAAGTAAAATAATTATAATGCAAAATATTATTGAATAAATAACCTTCTCTTTTCCACGGTATAGCTCTTACACGAAAAATATGCAATTTAAAGATCTAGTTTTCATCACTAAGTGAAACACAACTATTACTTTCTTCGTCTGTTTCTTCTGTAGTAATTGTTGTAGTAGTCAATGCGAAAGGACGAGTATGGCTTGCATTGCTTGACGACTTTCCCAGAAGTTTCAAGTTGCATCTTATTGCTGTCACTCTTTCGCTGTGTAGACGATTTAGCATCTTAGTGTGGATGTTCCCAAAGATTGACCAAACACGTTCGCAAGAGGCAGAGCTGTTAGGTACGCTTAGCAGATCAGATTCAATTTTCGAGATTGGTTGATTTGTACATAATCCCTGTCACCATATTGCTGGTTCAGACTTCCCAGCTGAAGAATAGATGGCATTACTTGTCCAGAGTCCCGAGTGTTCAGTATTCAGCAAGATTAGACAGAATTGTGCCTTCTTCAAGACCAAGATGTTTAGACTGTTTACTTACGTAGTCAAATGCCAGCACAATGACATTATCATTAAGGCAATTGCCCTGAAAATGGGGATCTAAAAGATTCGCTACAAGACGGACGGGTCCTTTCTTTTATTATCCTTTTTTTTACTTCTTTCTCCTCTTGTCTTGACAAAGAGGAAGCTGCAAGATATAACAGTAGCTTTTCTTCAATATCATGAAATACTTTTGGTATATCCGAAAGGAGACAATTCGAATTTAGTGATACTTGTTGTAATAGGACGAAGAATATCGAAAATGGTTCGAATTCTTACCCAAAACATATCATCATCCAGAATGTAGCCTCTGATTTCTTTCTCAATATCCAATCCTCCCTGCATGACTATTTCTTGCAAACACTGTCTTATTATTTAAGCGACTTTCAAAGATGAGAACGACAACACCCCAACGCATTTTTAAATTGGTTATCATCCAGTTGAAATGGACTTCGAATTTGGCCTTATATATCGATATCGATATCCATTCTTGAAATCATTATTTGATATTTAAAATGAATTATTAATGTGTAATAATCTGTTACAAACTATCATGTGCTTTGGACCTGCTAAATCGGTAGTCCGGGAAGTCCCGAATTCTATAGTGCACTGACTGTTCCTTAAGCTGGTTTAGAATCAGGAAAGTACCGATTTTTCTGTTCATGAATCATATGCGTAATAGACTGTTCATCTGACCTTGTGGTTTCCAAGACTCTAAAATATATTTTCGAAGTGGGAAAAAAAGCACAGACGGTATGTTTTATTACGATTTTGACTCGGCATACCGTCTATCTAAATGCTGAAATACAGTGAGGGTATGTTGCCCAAAATATTGCATTTCTATTTACATAATGGCTGAAAACCACTGGAGAGGGTCTTTAGTTGCGGCGGGGGAGGGGCATAAAGAGACATTGATCCCTCGCCAACAACTTTCTAATATATATATATATATATATATATATATATATATATATATATATATATATATATATATATATATATATATATATATATATATATATATATATCCTTATGTTGTATTATAGAGAATTATACACAAAAATTCTCTAAAACCGAGTTTTTATATTAACAATTTCTTGCGGGGAAAGTTCCCGTACCCTTACTCTACTGAGAGGTATTCCAATCTCCTGGAAGGATCGCCCCCACAGCAGATAACCCCTAAATCCGCTCACGCTCAAAACAAGACATTTATATGAATTAAGACAAGAAGACCACACACACACATACATACGAAAGAAACAATTCAATATGGCACATCAAAATATAAACTAGATGGAATTCTTTGAAGACTATCTCATTTTAAAAACAAAAGGTAGGAAAAAATAACAAAAATATCGGTGTTGTCAACTTAGAAATTATTTCTACGTAAGAGATAAAATCCTTTTACGTGCAAAGCTATTCGTCAATTACTGTCTATAAAAATGAATTTGTTACAAGATATTTAGGATCTACTCTCCCGTGACGGTATGTCTTCATCACTAAAACCAGAGGCGGTAAGGTATGCCTTTATCACTGAAAAACTAGAGGCGGTATGGCATACCACCGCATACCGTCTCACTTCGACCACTGGCTATAGTTACTGCAACTGTATAGCAAATAAAAGGAGTGATACAAATGAAATTGTTAACACATGATAATTTTCCTTAAGGCCTGCCTAAGCCCAACATTATAACTAGGAAAGGGAAAGAACTACAAGGATGAGCCATAAGTTTTGCAATATTTCGGTACCTATATATATATTATAGTACAACAAAAGCAGATTGACATTCCAAGTATAATCCCTTCTGAGGACTGTCTGCAGCCACCTTCCTGCCAGTTTCTCGATTTCACGTCGATACCACGTCTTGATCTTAGAGGCAAAGAGACTGTCATTACTGTTTCCAGGTCGTGTTGGTTGATGAAGCAACATGATTTCAGGAAGTGTGCTATGGACCGCAAAGGGTAGTAATTCGAAGGATCAAAGTCAAATGGCATCAGTTCAATACCAACAATTTCCTTAATTTTTTGTTGTCTCATTCGAACCGAGTCTGGTTTTGAGTTTTTCTGTTGCAGAAGGGAATAGCCAATGTGGGATATTTTTAGTGTAATGTAGCATACATATGCTCCAAATGTTCTGAATAAAGGTCCGAAATGATGGTATGACGTCAGAAACGAATTCGAAGTGAGTTACCCTTCTTAGTTTCACCACACACACACACAGGGCATGATTTTATACTCGAAGCCGTCATGTTTAGCGACAGGTTCTAGAAGTTGGACCTTGCCCATCCACTGTTTCTGCACAATCGGATTTCGGAAAACACCCATTTTTCGTCACAAGTGACAATCCGTTTCAGGAAATACAAATCACGCGTATATTGCATCAGTTATTGGCACACATCTAGTTAGCTCTGGGCCTGAGCTGAGATCGACTCATATGGCACAATGTTTCAGCTTCTGAAGATTTTCCTGCATTTGCGTAGATGATGCACTACAGTGAACTGGAATATATCGAATTAGTTTCACAATTGTGGTTGCTGGTGGATGGATTTTCCTTAATAGTGTGTCGTATTTGTATAACCTCTAAACCTGTTACCTCGTTGCGGCCAGACTTCTGTTAATCTTCGACGTTTTTACAACCTGCACGAAATTTCTGAAACCAATGAGTTGCTGTGCTGTGATTCACTGAACCTTCCCCTTTCGCATGACAAATGTTTTGGACTGAAGCTGCAGCGTTATGCCCGAGTTCGAACTCATACATTAACAGTTCACCTATAGGAACCACTGTTGTACTATTGCATACCACTTATGGTCGCTGCCATTGAAAACGACTCAAGATACTCTCAATGGAATGGTGACCTCTGCGTTAAATATTCCGTTTGCCACACTATATTTTGGTTCAGTTTGACTTTGCACTTACAGTCGATCATACCATATTTACGTACCTGCCGTTAGGGCTTTGGAAATATTGCAAAACTTAGGACACAGCTTTGTAATTCAGAAGCGTACCTAGTTTTAAAAGGTAAGTGTGTCTACATATATATATATATATATATATATATATATATTCTGTCCTACATTTCCAAAATTTTACTTTTCACACTTATTTAATCAGTCAAATCACATGGAATCAAAAAACAAATTTAAGAAAAAAAATCCGAATTCTTTTATTTAGCAGTTTTTATTTAGCACAGCAGCAGTTTTATTTAGCAGTTTCCCAATCATTTTCAATTCTCGTTTTATAAAAATACAAAGTATCAAATGAAAACAATCAATTCGCAACATGTATATTTTACATTTGTTTACAATAACTAGGTTTACTATAGATAATTTGTAAACCTTAGTTTCTACCAAGTAAAATAATAAAAGTAAATAAATAGTATTAATTTTATTTCTCTCTACTTTTAACTTTTAAAGTAGTGTCGACAAAAATATATTCTTCCTTCCTTGCATCCACATATATTTTGATCCCCTTTGTGTAAACATATTTCACCATCAGTGGTTCGGGGAGCTTACTTTCCCTTTCTAAGAACCTCACCACTTCTTTTGGTAAATTCCACGTGTTCTAACAGTTGGATGTACATTGCTCTGAGTTCTGCACCTCTTAGATATTAAGATGTAAATTCCACAAATGTAAAGTTAGTTAATGCTTGGTATTGGTGGCCCGGGGCGTCCTCCTCCCCTTCCCCGGGTCCACACCTCTCCTTGTTCGAAATTCCATGTGTTCCAGTGGTTGGATGTAGTTTGGTCCCTGTTCTGCACTTCTTAGATATTATGGATGTAAATTCCACAAATGCAAAGTTAGTTAATGGTTGGTGTTGGTGGCCCGGGGCGTCCTCCTCCCCTTCCCCGGGTCCACACCTCTCCTTGAGCGAAATTCCATGTGTTCTACTGGTTGGATGTAGTTTGGTCTCTGTTCTACACTTCTTAGATATTATTGATGTAAATTCCACAAATATAAAGTTAGTTAATGGCTGGTGTTGGTGGCCCGGGGCGTCCTCCTCCCCTTCCCCGGGTCCACACCTCTCCTTGAGCGAAATTCCATGTGTTCTACTGGTTGGATGTAGTTTGGTCTCTGTTCTACACTTCTTAGATATTATGGATGTAAATTCCACAAATGTAAAGTTAGTTAATGGTTGGTGTTGGTGGCCCGGGGCATCCTCCTCCCCTTCCCCGGGTCCACACCTCTCCTTGAGCGAAATTCCGTGTTCTACTGGTTGGTTGTAGTTTGGTCTCTGTTCTGCACTTCTTAGATATTATGGATGTAAATTCCACAAATGCAAAGTTAGTTAATGGTTGGTGTTGGTGGCCCGGGGCGTCCTCCTCCCCTTCCCCGGGTCCACACCTCTCCTTGAGCGAAATTCCATGTGTTCTACTGGTTGGATGTAGTTTGGTCTCTGTTCTGCACTTCTTAGATATTATTGATGTAAATTCCACAATTGTAAAGTTAGTTAATGGCTGGTGTTGGTGGCTCGGGGCGTCCTCCTCCCCTTCCCCGGGTCCACACCTCTCCTTGAGCGAAATTCCATGTGTTCTACTGGTTGGATGCAGTTTGGTCTCTGTTCTACACTTCTTAGATATTATTGATGTAAATTCCACAAATATAAAGTTAGTTAATGGTTGGTATTGGTGGCCCGGGGCGTCCTCCTCCCCTTCCCCGGGTCCACACCTCTCCTTGTTCGAAATTCCATGTGTTCCAGTGGTTGGATGTAGTTTGGTCTCTGTTCTGCACTTCTTAGATATTATGGATGTAAATTCCACAAATGCAAAGTTAGTTAATGGTTGGTGTTGGTGGCCCGGGGCGTCCTCCTCCCCTTCCCCGGGTCCACACCTCTCCTTGAGCGAAATTCCATGTGTTCTACTGGTTGGATGTAGTTTGGTCTCTGTTCTACACTTCTTAGATATTATTGATGTAAATTCCACAAATATAAAGTTAGTTAATGGCTGGTGTTGGTGGCCCGGGGCGTCCTCCTCCCCTTCCCCGGGTCCACACCTCTCCTTGAGCGAAATTCCATGTGTTCTACTGGTTGGATGTAGTTTGGTCTCTGTTCTACACTTCTTAGATATTATGGATGTAAATTCCACAAATGTAAAGTTAGTTAATGGTTGGTGTTGGTGGCCCGGGGCATCCTCCTCCCCTTCCCCGGGTCCACACCTCTCCTTGAGCGAAATTCCATGTGTTCTACTGGTTGGTTGTAGTTTGGTCTCTGTTCTGCACTTCTTAGATATTATGGATGTAAATTCCACAAATGCAAAGTTAGTTAATGGTTGGTGTTGGTGGCCCGGGGCGTCCTCCTCCCCTTCCCCGGGTCCACACCTCTCCTTGAGCGAAATTCCATGTGTTCTACTGGTTGGATGTAGTTTGGTCTCTGTTCTGCACTTCTTAGATATTATTGATGTAAATTCCACAATTGTAAAGTTAGTTAATGGCTGGTGTTGGTGGCTCGGGGCGTCCTCCTCCCCTTCCCCGGGTCCACACCTCTCCTTGAGCGAAATTCCATGTGTTCTACTGGTTGGATGTAGTTTGGTCTCTGTTCTACACTTCTTAGATATTATTGATGTAAATTCCACAAATATAAAGTTAGTTAATGGTTGGTATTGGTGGCCCGGGGCGTCCTCCTCCCCTTCCACGGATCCACACCTCTCCTTGAGCGAAATTCCATGTGTTCTACTGGTTGGATGTAGTTTGGTCTCTGTTCTGCACTTCTTAGATATTATGGATATAAATTCCACAACTGTAAAGTTAGTTAATGGTTGGTGTTGGTGGCCCGGGGCGTCCTCCTCCCCTTCCCCGGGTCCACACCTCTCCTTGAGCGAAATTCCATGTGTTCTACTGGTTGGATGTAGTTTGGTCTCTGTTCTGCACTTCTTAGATATTATGGATGTAAATTCCACAACTGTAACGTTAGTTAATGGTTGGTGTTGGTGGCCCGGGGCGTCCTCCTCCCCTTCCCCGGGTCCACACCTCTCCTTGAGCGAAATTCCATGTGTTCCAGTGGTTGGATGTAGTTTGGTCTCTGTTCTACACTTCTTAGATATTATTGATGTAAATTCCACAAGTGTAAAGTTAGTTAATGGCTAGTGTTGGTTGCCCGGGGGCGTCCTCCTCCTGTTGAATGCATATTTGATTGGAAATCTGAAAGTATGATTAATATTGATTTTGAGTGATGAAATATATCTTTTACAGAAGATTGTTCGGTTTATACCAGACAGATTTTTAAGTATACTTATTGATTGGAAAGCCTAACTCTAGTCCCCGGTGTGTTTATCGGGTGACCGGCCTTATGGACTATCGAACGCCATTGTAATTTACACTGAAAGAAAGTAAGCAGACATAGGAATTTCATCCTATTCTTCCCTCGAGATTTTCATATGCGGTGACAGCGGTGTTGTAGACGTTGTGTTAACAGTCCAAATGCGCGAAAACAAATTTAACTAACGTCAGTGCTTTTAAGAGGAACGTCGTGCAACGGAATAACAGCGATTACCCATAGTGCTTTATATCATGATAAAGCACCTAGAATAAATGGATGCTTTGTCGATGTATATCTACGCCTGTTTCTTGACCCTGCACAACTGAGGGATATATTTTCGATAGATTGGTGTCATGATTTACTGCTGGAAGTAGGTAACATGAGCACCTTACATTCCGCCAACGTCTCCTCGTATCCGTTGTCGACGTCAATCACGATTTTAAGCTAGATTT
The DNA here is from genome assembly GCF_964235325.1 of Thermobia domestica. Classification (NCBI taxonomy): domain Eukaryota; kingdom Metazoa; phylum Arthropoda; class Insecta; order Zygentoma; family Lepismatidae; genus Thermobia; species Thermobia domestica. The sequence goes on along the minus strand of NC_137463.1, from coordinate 105,418,488 downwards.
CTTTTCTTCTTCTTCTTTTTTTTTTCTCTGGAGGTAACACACAGTACGTTACGAGAGATATTGAATGGGACATCTATCTTTTACTTTGACACTTCTAATGTTTCTTTCCTACAGTTTGTAACTGTTTATCTTATGTTGAATAATGTGGCACCTGATTAGCTCATGAACCTAAATAAGTTGTGTTTGGCAGTGAATAGCGCTAAAGTTAGTTTATGTACTTTTCAGGTTGGGATGTATTCTCTTTACCAGGCACTCAAAAAATTCTACGAAGCAATCCAGGTGATACTTTCGCTGAAACTTTGTATAAACACTTCACTTTATTTTTTTGTTGAATGTTTCTGCATGACATTTCTGATTGTTTGGCTACTGTACTTTTCGCTGTGCTTATTCTGATGGCTAAATTCTTTCCTGACACTGTTTTGTTATTAGGTTGTACAGTACAGAAACCGTACGTGAAAAAAAAAGATGTTCTCTTCCCAGTATCTGCTCATTTTTTTGCAGCATATAACTAGCACCAATACGACCTCCATCATCTTTAAGATGACAACACTCTGATAACGACACAGTTTCATATTCCTGGCGCAGCTACTCTTTTGACGATATAGTTTCCAAACAATTGGGTATGAACAGAACAACTTTATATAAATAAAATTTATTCTTACTTTGAATGTGGTTTCCTCTTAGTTCTTATATGAGAGTCCAAGATCTTACGAAAAAACCTAGTGCTTCTACTGTATCTAAACCAACACTACCCTGTCACTTTTACTATTCTCTCTTTAACTTCAGGGGTACTGTCTGGGACTTTAAGATGTCATGCTCTTCAATAGTACATATACACAATACTAGTATAGGTTTGTAGGCAAACAAAATCAACTTTCTCCTTGCAAGTGAAAATCTACGGATATTATTATTCAAAGGGAATAACCAGTCTCTCTTGCGTCGTCTGGTGCTAATGGTACATAAAGTAACGCTATTTTGGTACTAATATCATGTCACTGAGTATGCTTAAGCAGTGTTTGTGTGTTTCAAAACAATATTTAAAAATTAAAAAATATAATAGTAATAAATTATTTTCTCCTTTCAAGAACTCTATTATTATTTTCGGTTACGTGGGTTTTGCTCAAAATGATTTTCTATTCGTGGTTATTTCTCAAAAGTCACGACTAGTTGTGAAGGCCTGAAAAAAAAAAAGGAAATTTTGGATTTAAAAAACTAGTTTTCTACCGTTTTTTCCGAGTCTCAAAAAACGGAAATTTTGAGAAAAATTAAAATTTTCGAATATTTTACTACAGTATGCTTTTAAAATGAAAAAAAAATATCTTTACTAGCATACAGTTAAGATTATTATGTATTTATGTTTCTTGTATTAGAATAGGGAAAATTTGTAACAATAAATATATGTGCAATACTCTTTTAAAGTTAGCATCGTGATAGAATAAAGTTATGGCTACAAAAGATACTCAAATAAAATTAATTCAGATAGACGCATTTAAGTTATCTTAAGTAATCTTATGAAGTTCCTGCTTTATGCCAGGGAAGTATTACAATAACGGGGCCAGAATGATTTTAGTTAATACCGCTATGTTAAAATCAAATATATATTTTTTTGAGATAGCTATCTTCCTTGTGCTCTGTAAAATTTCCGGAAATTTTTAACCCATTAGAAAAATCTTTTGTTCGGAAATATTGGCAAAAACCGAAAAATATAATTTAAAAACTATTTCTTCGCCTGATGCTAATCTGATTTGTTGTAAGGTGACTGCAGTATATACACAATGTATTTCGCTAGCAGAAAAGTACTTAAAGCAACAGGTTTTATTTTTATTTTTTAGTTTTCTGATTTCAGGTAAAACTCCCTTTTTATTACTTTTCAAACAATCCAAAAAGAGAGATGATCTTATTTACATATATACACATGCACCGCACAAGTGCGTAAATTTGAACAGCGAAAAATATATCAAAGAATTTAACATGTGAAACTTCCGTTCGATATTAATAAAGACTAGTAAAATACTCGTTCTTCGCAGGAGAAGCATACGTTTCATTTTGGACATAAAGGGCACCAAAACTGTCACCAATGAACTTAGGGATCCCAAAAACTATGAATTCGACACAAGTATCGGTAATTTTCAATTACTTTTATATGCCACCTTTCTCCTATAGGAGTACTAATGGGGGCTGAATTTGGATTTAAACGGCTTCGGAAGTGTCACTGTTCATCTCAGTGACCCTGCAAACTATGGATTCGACACTACGTAATGTCGGCCATTTTCAGTCATTTTTATATAGCTCTTCCTACCCAAGTTGTGGGCCTGAATTGGGATTTAAACTGCATCGGAAGTGTCACTGTTCATCCCAGTGATCCCGAAAACTATGGATAAGAAACTTATATAGGTCATTTTCGATCATTTTAACATATCTTCCCTCTCCCCCTCCCCAAGTTGCGGTCATATATCGGTCATTTTCGATCACCTTTATATATCTCCCCACCCCCAAGTTGCGAGAATGAATTTGGATTTAAACAGCATCGGAAATGTCACTGTTCATTTCAGCAACCAAAAACTATGGATTCAACACTGATATCGGCCATTTTCAGTCATTTTTATACTCTTCCTACCCAAGTTGTGGGCTTGAATTGGGGTTTAAACGGCACCGAAGTGTCACTGTTGATCTCAGCAACCCCGAAAACTATGGTCCCGATTCGACGCTAGTATCGGCCATTTTCGATCATTTTTATATATCTACCTCTTTTTCTTCCCCCAAGTTGCGGCGATAAATTTGGATTTAAACAGCATCGAAAGTGCCACTGTTTATCCCAGCGACCGCGAAAACTATGGATTCGACACTAATATTGGTTATTTTCGAACATTGTTGTATACCTTACCCTCCCCCAAGTTACAGCACTGAATTTGGACTCAAATGTCATCGGAAGTGTTACTCTTCATCTTAGCGACCCAAACATTATGGATTCCACACTAATATCAGTCATTTTAGATTATTTTTATATATCTCCCCGGCCCCAAGTTGCGTGGATGAATTTGAATTTAAACAGTATCGGAAATGTCACTGTTCATCTCAGCGATCACGAAAACTATGGATTCGACACTAATAGAAATATTGGTCATTTTCAATGTATGTTCCCCCTTCGTTCCTCCAAGTTGCATCTTCGAAGTGAAATGATAGAAATCATCCCAGTCCCAAACCTCATCTATGTTGAACATTTTATCGAAATCGATCTGATAGTTCAAGAGTTGTTAAGTTACAAATAAAGAGACTTTCATTATTATGTATATAGATAATTCGTCGCGCTAGAAAACAGATATTTTCTTACATACAACATTTTGTACATACCGTTTATATAAAAGTCTATATTAAATTATTAAATAATAGTAAATATATGTTTAGTGCAAGAGTATTAGTGAAATTTGCCTACTGCTCTCTCTTTTAAGAAATAATTTGCTTAAAATTGTCAAAATTTCACCAGATCAAAGAGCACATTAAGAACTCAGTTTCATTTGAGAGTTCTATTTGTTGCAACATAACGCTTCATTGTGGTAGATGTGTATGCAACTGCAAAAGTTCTGTAATTAATGCACAACCACGAATAAACGACCAAAAAGGAAATGAGTGCAGACTATTAATTTCCAAGAATAATTACAACAGTTTTATTTTTGAATGCTTCTTTTTTAAATATTCGCAGTATGGAAATTTCTTAACTTACATTTTTTTACATGTTCGAAGAAAACCGGTTCCATAAAATTAACCTAACACAAAGATTTTTGTTATTTTCCCAATTTTTCCGATTTTCCGGAAAAAAGTTTTTTTTACCAACAGGTTCAAAATTTCCGGAAATTTTACAACACTAGTCATGACTCCGAGTCTAAAGTTATACAGTGTGTTTGAAAAAGAACTCCTTAATTTTAATGTGTCCTAGAATCTGTACAAAGTGACATACACTATTCTAGTTTGTGGTGTTGATTCATCAACTCTCCAAGTTTGGGTCCCCTGCAGTTGCCCGGTCTGCTTGACCTTGAGACGGCACCAGTGCTGTTTTTTCTCTGTTTCCTCACTTCAGTCCAGACAGGCGTGCAGTGCAGAGCATCTCAGCAACAATGTGTACTCCTCAACAGAAAGCGCAGTGTGTTATTTGGCTTTTGAAAACTGAGTCAGTTATAACAGTGCAACGTATTTTTAGACGTCAGTATGGTGGTGAACCACCTACAGCAAAAACTATCCGTCATGGGCTAAAGTCTTTCAAGGAAACCCTTAATGTTTTAAAACCAAAATCACCAGGTAGACCGAGAACTTCTGAAGATGTTGAACAGTTCCGTGTTTCTTGTGTTCGAAGCCCGAAGTCATTGGCCAGACGTAGTCTGCAATTAGGAGTGCCTAAAGGTACTATGTATGATGTTGTGCGTAAAAGACTTAAGTTGCGTGCCTACAAATCGCAACTGTTACATGAAATTAAACCTACCGATAAAATCGAAAGGTATGAGTTTGCTGCTGACTTTCTACACAGAATTGATGATGATGGTTTTTTTTTTTTTTTTTTTTTTTTTTTTTTTTTTTTTTTTTTAGAAAAGGTTCTCTTTTCTGATGAGGCTACATTTCATGTCAGTGAAACAGTTAATCGTCATAACCGCAGAATTTGGGGGGCAGAGCATCCACATGAAGTTATTCACCATCAACGTGACTCTCCCAAACTTAATGTCTGGTGCGGGTTGATGGAAGATCGTGTAATTGGTCCTTTCATTTTAGTAGAAGAAACAATAAACGGGGACGTTTACTATGACATGCTGACAGAGTACGTCCTTCCCCAAATGGACGATATTGAGGCGAAAAAGGGGCTTGTGTTTTTCCAACAAGATGGCGCCCCACCTCATTACAGTTACCATGTGCGTGCGGCTCTTGACACTCGCTTTCCAGGAAGGTGGATAGGCAGAGCTGGCCCAATACGTTGGCCACAACGAAGCCCAAACTTATCACCACTGGACTTTTTCTTTTGGGGCTACATAATAAATGTTGTGTACAGTAAAAAGATCAGAGACATCAATCATTTACGGGAAAGAATCGTCGCGGCGGTTGGGACAGTTACACCTGAAATGTTGGTGAATACGTGACGAGAAGTGGAATATCGTCTCGACGTGTGCAGGGCAACAAGTTGAAGTCACGTTGAAGTCTACCAACATTAAACAAAACTTGAAGGAATTCTCTTTCATGATATGTACTCATTGATGTAAGTTTTCATTCATTTCCCAATTAAATTTATACTTAAAACTAGGGAGTTCTTTATCAAACACCCTGTATATCCGACTCCGTGGATATATCTGAATCGAAAACAAAATGAGTAGTTGAAATTAGTGATTTTTTGTCATATCACTCCGCTGTCAAGTTTTTCTTTGATTAATTCCAGAATCCTTCATTACAAATACCTCAATGTGTTATTAACAAAGAAGGAAGATATTATGTTTTAAATCTATGCAACAATTGGCAATTTGTTGGAAAATTGTTAAGAAAACAAAGAAAATGTCCTATAGAAGGGAATAGGGTATTGTAGTTCCCTTTAAATTCCGTGGTTAGGCGTTCGATCAATTACCTTAAGGAAAGATATTTTTTTTAAAGGCAGATGATATTTCTGTATCTAATGAACGGATAACTGTGTTCGGAATGGATAACTTGGAGTTTGTTCTTAAGGTTAAATAAATTCTTTGTAGAGGAGAGATTTTACACATGTTCGAGGCAGTTCCAGGAAATAGTAAGTGTTCATGTTGATATTGGTAGTTCTGGAGCTGATACAAATGCACACTATGTGTTTAAAAGTATCCGGACACCCCGCCAAACATACGTTTTTCATATTTGGTACATTGTGCTGCCACCTACTGCCAGGTACTCATTATCAGTGACCTTAGTAGTCATTAGACGTCGTGAGAAAGCAGAATTGGGCGCTATGCGGAACTCACGGACTTCGAACGTGGTCAGGTGATTGGGTGTCACTTGCGTCAGAAGTCTGTACGCGAGATTTCCACACTCCTAAAGATCCCTAGGTCCACTGTGTCTGATGTGATAGTGAAGTGGAAACGTGGAGGAACACGTACAGCACAAAAGCGTACAAGCCGACCTCGTCTGTTGACTGACAGAGAGCGCCTACAGTTGAAGAGGTTCGTAAAGTGTAATAGGCAGACATCTATCCAGACCATCACACAGGAATTCCGAACTGCATCATTATCCACTCCAAGTACTATGACAGTTAGGCGTCAGGTGAGAAAACTTGGATTTCATGGTCGAGCGGCTGCTCATAAGCCACACATCACGCAGATAAATACCAAACGACGCCTCGCTTGGTGTAAGGAAAGTAAACATTGGACGATTGAACAGTGGAAAAACATTGTGTGGAGTGAGGAATCACGGTACACAATGTGGCGGCGATCCGATGGCAGGGTGTGCGTATGGCGAATGCCAGTTGAACGTCATCTGTCAGTGTGTGTAATGCCAACAGTAAAATTCGGGGGGGGGGGGTGTTATGCTGTATCACAACTGAATTTATCACAGCTTTCACTTGCACCACCAGATACGGCAAACGAGTTTTCATTCTCTAGTGTATTGAAAATGTAGGTTACGTTCATGCGTCTTACGACTGTAGTTTAATTTCCAAAGAGTAACGACTGTCAGTGTTGAAAGTTGATTAAACCATATTAGGCCTAATCTTTCTGCCATTTTCTTTGTGTTGATATGTTTCCTGTTAGGACATCCAACGCATATTGTGCAGGGCAGAATTTATCACTTTGTTGGTGATACATGGAGGTATGTCTTGTAGGTGAATTTTATTTAAGCAATTGTTTTTGGCTGTCTGCTTCTGTCTGTCTTTATTCTGCTATACATAAACCCAAGTACAGTTTTTAATTAGGAATGCCGCAACATACTTTTAGGGTTTAATGAACTGCAAGAAACAATAGGAAAGTCCAACGGACTTTCTGAAACAGTATTACAGAAACGACTTGTTGTTATTTAGACAGATGGGACAGGTAACATGCAAGGAAACATAAATGGTGCTGTCAAAAGGAATTAAGCGTTTATCTGTGTGTTTTCTATTGAGTCCATTAAATTTACAAACTTGAGTTGGTAGTACATAATGCAGTCAGCAGTTACACTAGACATGGTTCATTGTTTAGAAATGTATAGAAAACTTATATGGCATGTACTCAATGTCATCAAATATTAAACAGAAAATTGAAACTGTCTCAGAGGATCTAGGAGTTAGATTTTATAATATAAGCAAAATATCTGATATGAGGTGGATATAGTCTTCATACAGTTCGATTGCATCTTTATGAAAGTGCTATTCTGCTTTGGTTTCACACTTTAACAATTACCTTACAAGTTTCTACAGAAGTGGTCAGAATTCTGGAATATTTTGACTTGAAAAACTTTCAAGATGAATATTTATTTATGAAATGGTCATGATTCAGCATGCTTTGGAACCTCTCCAAACAGTTAGCTTATATTTCCAAGATAACCGTCCATCGTAACAAGTGTGTCCTAAGATTGAAACGACTGTACACATACCTATCCCTGAATTGCAATCCCTGAACATTGAAGTTGGTAGATCCCTGAGGGACTTCAGTTGCGAGTTGGAAGAGAATTGTACCTTTCAACTGTATGTTCCAGTGTGTGTTTCTATTGTGCGTTCCAGTAGCGAAGCCACCAGAAGAGTCTCTTCCTACACATGAACGGATAAGACTACATTTTTTTCAAAACTTAGAGGACATCAAATCTCATTTCCCCCATAAATGTTCAATCTAGTTGTAGTGTTCATAGAATCGAACTGGCTCAAGGAATCGGTTAAGAAAATGTTATATGGTAACCAGGTAGTACTTGAGGTCTAAGAAAAATTGAATATTTCTTCTGACAAGTTATCTAAAATGTTTAAGAAATTGCGGGAGTACAAGATGCAACTTGACAACTGTTTCGAAACCTTTTCTTGCAGACCAGAAATTTGGGTGCGTAGTTTATGAATGACATCATAATTGTTGGACACCCAATTTTAACACTATACGGAGTCTTGGAAACAACTATTGGTTCATTTCATTAGATGTGTAGAGAGTAGAGTAGACTCAACTATCTGTTTCTTCTCTTCAGCTTTTTACACCCACTCCGCTCACATGATGCCACTTGTTTTGCTGCATGCTCACACTATCACCTACGTCACACACATTGGCCGTTCGCATTCGAATGATGTTTCTTCGAATGTCTTATTTACTTATGTCAGTGTACTTATACATTTTGGATTTCTTCACATAAACTACAACACCTGAATTTCCTATTTCTTGGTTTTCACACAAACTTGAGATAGCTCACACTGCCATATGTACTCTTTGAGGTTTGCCTCGTGACGAGTTCCTATATAATTTTCGGAAAATGAATGTTCGGTGTCGCTGCACATACTATTGTAACTGTAATTAGGTATTCTCAAGAACTAGGTATACATTATCACATTATTGATATTAAACCAAAGTTCCTCACGTTTTATCACCTAAACTCTATTCTTTTTATATTTTTTTATGTTGCGCCCGTGTTAAAAGTGCAAGCTCTACTCATCCTCCTAGTTACTCTAGCACTGTGTACTTCTGGTGAATGGAATTTGAGGTTCGATTCCAGATCAGGATGCATGATCATTATTTTTCATCTTTCTTAGCCTATACGGTACAATCTTTCAGTAGTTTGAGCCTCCCTTGCTACCTTCTCATGTCCCTTAAGTAGGTGCCCTTCGCTTTGGGAACAACTACATTATAACTGAGTTGAAACTGAACAAACTGTTATTGCCACCAATTAGAAAACTGTTAAATATATTTCCATCACCACGACTCTCCATTTAGACAGATTCTGCCCATTGCTCTCAGTTGGTCAAGTTTTCTTCTTCAATAGCAACTTGAAGCGTATGGTATTATTGTGCCTGCGTAGCCCAGGCAGCTTGTAATGCAAAGGGGAGCGATATATATAATCAGGGGAACTCCCGTTAAAAATGAGCCTTATGGATCCGTTATTGGACGCTGTTGTGCATAACTCAACTGTAATATAGGAACTGCTTTTACTTTTTACATAATGATTATTGCCAAGTTAATGTAATTCTCTTCAGTATTATGTTATGATAGCTAACAAATACACGTAAATTGATTTTATTTTTATTGAACAATCCGACAGTTTGTGCTTAAGTTAGAGTAACCTTGAACTACACAGTTCTTGAAAGAGTGGTTTATGCACAATTCTATTAACATATTATAGGTTATACGAATATAGGAAATTCTAAAAAATATTTTCTTATGCATGAAAATCTATCACATACTATTAATAAAGAAGTATCATAACTAGAAAAAATATTGATCCTTACCGCCTATTCTTTCAACCTTGTTAGCATTGCTCCTATCCATAGAAACTTATTTACAATAATTGTTGACTATTGTGTAACGAGCATTAATTTGTTTTAACAATATAAGTGTATATTTCGACATTAAAAGCTGATTGTTTTTAACAGAAATATTTTTAATGCTTTATTCAACTGCGTTGAATTCGTGTTTACCTTGGAAGGGACCTAGAAATGAGAACACAGTATTATACTTTCCAATACATATAGACAGTGGCGTATTTAGGGGGTGGATATCGACCTCAAGCCCCCCGAAATAGATAAATTTATATATAGTATATATAATAACTATACCTACATAGACACAGTACATATATACCAACTCATGAGAATGTGCATAGCCCCCCCCCGAAAAACAAAATCCTAAATACGCCACTGCGTGTTGATGTTTATTACAGCGAAATATAACAGAGCTTGCCCATAGTACGAACCATACTTACTGTTAAAATTTTAGGTTCCCGTGGATTTTTATTTATAATTCCGTATAATGAAGCCTTATTAAGCTGAATCTGACCAAAAGAAAAAGGAAGAGTTATTTGGCTTTCCACAATACAAGATAACATAAATCTCCCATTAGAGTAGCCCGTAAGGCAGGACAACCCTGACAAGTGTTGGGGAACCTGTGAAAACATTCAATTCTTTTTATTTAAGTGTGAGTTTTTGAAGTTTGAAATTCCCGAGAGCGAAAAAATAATTATAACTATTCTAGAGATTAAATTAAATGAAATAAGATATTTTGAAAAATTGAATTTACCGACTTTCTAAAACACTCTTTGGTGACAAGTATAAAGTTTAATATAAAATAATACAAAAATTTATCGCTTTTTGAATTGTTATTTGGCTGTTTTTATAAAGTCGGAGTTGAGAATATTGAAAGCTCGTGAAATTTGTCTGGAGGCGCATAAAATAGTGTTACAACAATATTTTGACTAAGTTCGTATAACTGGATTAAAGTACTACACTACCCCTACTATACTCTTAATCGACAACTAATAGTTTACGTTCATCGTTTGTGTTCATGTTCTACATAGTACGTGAGGGATTATTCGTAGTAAATGTTTAGACAAATGCTAATTAACATTTCAAATATTTATAAGTTTCTCTTTCCAGTTATGACAGTTCCTCCTTTTATAAAATTCTTGAAAATTTTAGCATTTCTTAAAGACATAACTGAATTATTTGTAAATATTTAAATAAACTAGAATGAAGAGGAAAACACTAAGAAACGTTATCACCTTTGAAACAAAACAAAACACTATCAATTTAGTGATAGGTTATTTTATATACCTTGTATTTCACGTACTAAGTTAGAGCAGCTAAAAGTGATACTGCTCGATTATCAGGATATTTGGTGCATAAATTGCCCCCCTTTTTATAATGTAAGATTAGATTTCTGTTCTTGTCAAGAAAGTGCAGGGTTACAGAATGTCGGTTAATATGGAAATACAACCGCATATTCTCAAAATTACAGAGGACGACATGATGGTTAGCAGTAATCAAACTGTAAATGAATCGGAAAATGACAATGATTCAATGGAACTCTTAGAAGAACATAAAGGTAATAGTCAGAGTAAAAATATTCCAGAAACAACGGAAAATTAAAACTTTCACAAGTAACAATACAAGATAATTGCTGAGAAATCAACCACGGTACACATTAACAATGAACCACCAATAGTGAATAAACATAATGATAGTCACAAATCCCCTTATTTTGTTTTCCTTAAAATCAAAGAGACAGGGCCTACTCATCCAATGGCGATTAGTCGTTGTTTATATCTTGCAGACATACCTGACATCATAACATTTCAAAAATACGTCGATATCTTATGAAAATTTCAGTCTTATTAGCCCAGGAAGCAAATGCTTTTCTCGATCATGAAATCTTTACTGAAAACCAATGGCAAACGCTAATTCCAAACCACGCTATCTCTAGTGTAGAGATAGTAAAGGTGTCCAAGTTGATATTCCATTACAGGACTTATCAAGAGATATAGAATCGGACAAAGAAAATATATCTGTAAAACGAATCCACAATACCATGCCAGATGATACAAAGAAACCTACCCAGACGATAGTCATAACTTGTGGATCGCAAAAGTTACCAGTAGAAATTGGTCTATACTACCAAAAATTACAGGTACAGTCATGCATACCGGCAATTTGACAAAGTACGAAATGCTGGAGGTATTGACACCTGGCCTCCCAGTGCAAAGACCAATATATAAAATGCCATAGATTAGTGAATTGCATTCTAGAGAAAACTGCTCTAACCCACCTAAATGCTTACATTGTAACCAACTACATGAGGCAAACGCACAAAACTGTGCGGAACGACTACGTCAAAAACAAATAATGAACCTTATGCATCCCAAAATATATCGTTTAATTAAGCCTCATAACAAATACCTAAAACAATTACTCGACCAGTGGAGTATAGTGCTGCTGTGACATCCAATATGAATACTTCTGTTGCTAGTACATCACTTTCTTTTAACAATTCACAATTGAAACCTCCATCCCCATTGCAGGAAAACACTGAAGTAACTTTTACCTCCCCAACATTAGAAGCAAATGCCTTAGACGGTCCTCCGGGTAAAAAACGAAAAGAAGCCTGCAATAACCAAAAATTAAAACGACCTCAAATACAACCTTTAAAAACATCCTACAATAACTTATTTAAAAGTAATAAGGAATTGGTTAGGGGCCCTTCTTTCACAAATAACACAAACATTATTAGGGCAAACAAATCAATAAGGTTATTACAAAATTCACAAATGATAAAATACAACCAAACCCATTGTCCAACAATTGGTTTTTTGACACTGATCCTCCTGTTTGCAATTAGTCAACAAAATCTAATCCTTCGCAAAAATCTCAAAGCACTTCAATAATAAAAAAAACAATGGCGATAATTCAACAACAAAACAAATAATTCAACTCTCACTTGGCATCAGTGTTGAATTCAGACATTTTCACCCCGGGGGGAGGGGAATGTGAACTCCTCGGGGGGGGGGGGGTTGTATTTTTGCAAAAAAGCAGCATATTTAACAATTCCATTCACGTGCACATCTTACCTAATATTGAGACTAATTGCTGATAAATATTCAATGTGAGATTATAATTTAAAAAAAAACAATCGTTTAATTTTATCTAAAACATTAAATAAAGACTGGCAAAAATATTTTAGACTAAACTTTAACTGCTATTTACAGTAGCTATTTTTGTTATTATTTCCTATATTCAGTAGTTACTGTTTGTTACTAATGTAAAGTTTTTAAAAAGATTTAAATTAACTTTATTTTTTGTCCTAAAACAAACATACATAGGAATATCTTAACAAAAAGTTATCATTCTTTCCCACACTTCTGATCCTAAATCAAGCATATTAGCTTTGGTTTCTTCACTGCATACACATCAATAGTTAGGTTATGAAATCTTCAGTAGGATTAGTGCCGTGTCGTGGAAAATCAGCGCTTTAGGTGAGAGTATACGACGGCACCCCCGTACATATGAGTGAGGTCGACAGACCAGCCGCGAAAGGTGAGAAAATTTTAAAAACCCTGAAAAAATAAACCCTGCTTTTCCTTGATTTTGAGCACTTTTTATTACTTTTTTCCTTTCATTTTCCTTTCCATTACTTTTTTCCCACATGTGCGCATGTGTTTCATTCCTATCTTTTTTCTTTCCTTTTCTTTACTTTTTCCCTCCTGAATTTTGCACCCCTTACTTCGGCGCCCGGGGCCGTCGTCCCGCTTGTCCCTCCCCCATGCCACGGCACTGAGCAGGATTATCGTCACAATCAATAGAAATCTTTCACTTATATACTACTATTATATTGATAAATTCTATATAAATCTCTAACCCAGGAGGGATAACTGTTCCTCTCTAATCCCTCTAAATAACGCCCTCTGAATCTCACCCTTTAACTAACTTATTTTTAGTTAAAGAGAGGTGTGCTTACCTT